>NC_052151.1:179516701-179577784 GCF_902713615.1 Scyliorhinus canicula
CTCACTGCCCGTCTCTCTCACTGCCCGTCTCTCTCTCTCTCTCTCTCACTGCACTCTCTCTCTCTCTCTCTCTCTCTCTCTCTCTCACTGCCCCTCTCTCTCTCTCTCACTGCCCCTCTCTCTCTCTCTCTCTCTCTCTCTCTCTCTCTCTCTCTCTCTCTCTCTCTCTCTCTCTCTCTCTCTCTCTCTCTCTCTCTCTCTCTCTCTCAACCATCCACACAGCCCATTATTTCACATAGAGCTACTTAAATTTCTACAATACAGCACCGCAAATCGCCGCCACAGTGCTTCTCCAAGGCTTAAGTGTCTTTTAATTCGCCTTCAGCTTCATTTCTTTAGTAGAGGTCCATATTTCGTCTGGCGTTTCAAAGTAGAAGTCCCGTTCCTCGTGTGACCCACAGACGCGCTGGGAATAGCATCTCGAACTTCACCCCCTTCTTAAACAGGGCCATTTTCCCCCAATTGAACCCAGCTTGCCTCTTGGCCAAATCCGCTCCCACGTCCTGATCGATGCGCAGCTCACAGTTCTCCCACTTGATGCTCCATTCTTTCTTGGCCCACCGCAAAACGTGTTCCTTGTCCATGAAACGGTGAAAACATACCACCATGGCCCTCGGCGGCTCGTTCGCTCTGGGCTTCCTCGCAAGGGCTCTGTGCGCTCTGTCCAATTCCAGGGGCCGAGGGAATGCCCCAACCCCCATCATCTTCTCCAACATGTCCGTCACGTAGGCCCTCACATCTGATCCCTCACTGCCTTCAGGGAGGCCAGCAATTCTGAGATTCTGCCTCCTGGACCTATTCTCCGGGTCTCCAGCTACTCCGGCATTCTTTTCTGGCGGTCATTCATCATCCCCACCTTGCTTTCGAGCACGGTTATATACTCCTCTTGCTCGGTCAACTTTTGTTCGACCACCTGGATCGCTTTCCCTTGGGTTTCCTGATTCTGAACCACTTGATCAATCAAAGCCTTAATCAGGTCCAGCATGTTCTTCTTCAGCTTGGCGAAGCAATCCTCGAAAAACTTCACCAACTGCTCCGTCGACCACTGTGCCGTCTCCCTTGCTCTCCGCCATGCTGTCCTGTGTCCTGTGTTTGTCGTCTCACACGGCCACTTCTGGTCCAATTCTCCATACACGGAGGGGGCTTTCTCCTTACTGTCTCACTCTTCACTGATTTATCCCATAAAATCCGAAAATAACCGGAGGAAAAAGGTCCAAAAGTCTTTTACAGGCGGGAGCTACCAATGTGCGACCTCCTACTCCATGGCCGCCACCGGAAGTCGGAACAGCTGCTCCTTATCCACCCTGCCTATTCCCCTCAATCTTGTACACCTCGATCAGTTCGCCCCTCAAGCTTCTCTGCTCCAGCGAAAACAACCCAAGCCTATCGAACCACTTTTCATAACTTAAATATTCCATCCCAGGCAACATCCTGCTGGATCACCTCTGCACCTTGTCCAGTGCAATCACATCCTTCCTATAATGTGGTGACCAGAATTGTACACAGTACTCCAGCCGTGGCCTCATCAAAGTTCTATACAACTCCGACGTGGCCTCCCTGCTTTTGCAATCTATGCCTCGATTGATAAAGACAAATGTCCCTTTTCACCACCCTCTTAACCTGCCCTTCTGCCTTCAGAGATCTACGGACAAAGACGTCAAAGTCCTTTTGTTCCTCGGAACTTTTTAGTGTCATGCCATTCATTGAATACTTGTCGCATTACTCCTTGCAAAGTTCACACTTTTCAGGATTAAATTCCATCAGCCACTTTTCTGCTCATTTGACCATCCCGTCTATATCTCCCTGCAACCCAAGACGCTCATTCCCACTGTTAACCCAGCCAAACTTTGTGTCATCTTCATACTTACTGATCCTACCCACCACATGGTCATCTATGTCATTTACAGAAATTACAAACAGTTGGGGGCCCAGCACAAATCCCTGTGGTATGCCCCTGGTCACTGGCTTCCAGTCACTAAAGCCTGTCATCACTCTCTGTCTCCTGCAACTAACTAGCTTTGAATCCACCTTATCAAATTACCCATGTGCCTTCTTTATAGGATTTTAAACTTTTTCACTTTTACCAGCCAAAGCTTTCTCATATCCTAATTCTTAGAAAAATACCCAAAGTCTTTGGCCCTTGGCTGCCCAATAATTACTTTCACCAGGTTTATAAATATAAACACAATTACTTTTTTATTAATAACGAGAACTGTAATGAAATATGCAGTGAATTGTTTGCAGCACCTTACTCCTCTTCAAACTCTACATTTAGTCTAAGGCTTTACTGCAGATTCATTCAGGCCTTTGTAGTTTCAGAAATACACACCCCCGCCTTTCTGGAGACAGAGCAAGAGAGGGTCCGGATCTTTGTTTGCAGCCTGTAATGGCCTGTAAAGCCTGTAGATACATTCATTCGGGTTCTTTGCAATTCCAGGAATACAGCACTCTCAGCCTTTCTGGAGAAAATACAGAGGGAGATTGAGAGAGTCATTGTTTCTATGCTTCTAGGAGTCAAACCGAGCTCCTTGGGACTCTAAAATCATTCCACTGGGACAGAATCCAATCAACGCCTGCTACCCAGCAGAGTATGGCCTTTTGTGCCAGTCAATCAATCAAATAGAGTCCCATCCCATCCCTCTCTGGTGCCAAAATGTCTGAAGCTCCTGTTCAAAGTAGCAGAGACCAGCAGTGTTCTCTCCTGTAACTTTTGAATTCCTCATTCTCTCTGTAGCTTGACTTAAAGATACATGTTGATTCATCACCCATGGATCAAAAATGATAATAGCAAAGCAAAAGAAAGGAAAAATAAGGAAATAAACAGGAAGAATCCCATACAGTGTGTAAAATTTAGACTTTTTTTAACCTTTAACATCTCATGATGAGTGGACAAATTGTAATTTTGAAGTAACCAACTGGAGGGAATGATTTTTAATTCTGAGTGTTATACTGAGAAATTCTAGATGACTTTGACAAACCTATGACACTGGAAAAATGATCTGTCATCAGCAGATTAAATGCACTGAAATAGTATAAACTTCAGATACTAAGAAATATTTAGTGATGATTTGCTTTGTATCTAGGAGTTCAAAGTGTACTAATGAGGTCTGGTGCCTAAAGATTTCTTTTGCTTTGCTAGGTGAATGGGGGTCTTCTTCGAATTTTTCCAGAAGGCAAATTACAGTTTGCTGATATTGAACCAAAGTTTGACAGGCTGCTGTTTTTTTGGTCTGATCGACGCAATCCTCATGAAGTACAACCTGCTTATGCCACAAGGTCAGTTTTACAAAGTCCTTTTATTGGGAAGAAAGCAAAAGTTGAAAAATCACATTCATAGTTGTCATTTTCCATTTATTTCAGGAGTAGGCACAGCGGGTTATGCTTGTCAGACGAAACGTGACACAGATAGTGCCTATTTAAGATGTTACATTTTCAGTCCTCCCAAGGTGAACTCGTGTAGTTAGTGTTAGTGCACTTGATGGCTGAAATTCCCATAACTTACTGGGGCATATTGGAATAATCAGCAACCAAAATTATGAAGAAAAATCTATGCGACAAAAATCATCCTGGGTCGACAAGATATGCTACTTCAGACCACTTGTTGCAGCATGTTTTATCAACTGTCCATAGATTAATTATAGCAGTCATTCTGTAATGAAATTAGAACACACACAGCTTCCTTCCTCTACGTACAAGGAATATCCTTAGTACAGATGGTGTCAAATCAAACCTGCAGGACTAATTAGGAATGAAAATGCACAAATATTTTCTGTCCAAAAAATTTTTTTCCTTCCTACTCCAACCATTCCTACCACTTACTACCATAAAATTTGTTATGATGTGGAGTTGCCGACCTTGGACTGGGGTGAGCACAGTAAGAAGTCTTACAACACCAGGTTAAAGTCCAACATGTTTGTTTTAAAGTGAAAACTACTGTTACTGCTCAAGTGCAGGGTTGGGCCATGTTCCAAAAATGGTTGCAATCATTTATTGGGGCGAGAACTTTGGAACCACTGAACTCCTTAACATAATAAAGTATTTGAGACAAATTCCAAAAACTCTGATTTCTAAAATGCTCACAACTAAAATCTTGATGCATAGGGGAGCAGGGTACATCTTTATTTCTTTCTCACATATGTAGAAAAAATACAGATTATGGATTGTCTCAATTTAAAATTTTATATACCAATTACTTCAATTATAACAGTAAGAAGTCTTACAACACCAGGTTAAAGTCCAACAGGTTTGTTTCAAACACGAGCTTTCGGAGCACGGCTCCTTCTTCAGGTGAATCTGAAGAAGGAGCCGTGCTCCGAAAGCTCGTGTTTGAAACAAACCTGTTGGACTTTAACCTGGTGTTGTAAGACTTCTTACTGTGCTCACCCCAGTCCAACGCCGGCATCTCCACATCATGGCTACCATTGACACCGCAAACTGCCGGCTCAAAGTGGAGAGGATCTCCAGGAAGATCGCGCATATAGACACTGACATTCAGTTTCTACAAAGATGCAAAAAAGCAGACAAGATCCATTCACCTGAAGAAGGAGCCGTGCTCCGAAAGCTCGTGTTTGAAACAAACCTGTTGGACTTTAACCTGGTGTTGTAAGACTTCTTACTGTGCTCACCCCAGTCCAACGCCGGCATCTCCACATCATGGCTTCAATTATAAAAGAAGATGTAATGCTAGGTAAGCGGACAGTGGAGGCTTAAAGGTTAGAATTAAGGAATAGAAAGGATGTAAGATTGTAATAGAAGTTGTGTATAGACCTCCTGGTAGAAGCTGTGGATTGGTCGAATGTATAAATGCTGAGATTAGACCAGCGCGTGTACCAAAGGCCGCGTTTTTTAATCGATTTTAGCTTTATATGGATTGGAATAAATTGACTATAAACATGTCCAAAAGTTTGTCAATTTCTTGGTGTTCAGGCCAGTGTCTTCAAGCCATCAGTTTGATATGCCATATTAGATGGAGTAATGATCCACTGTTACTCCAGCCTAACACTGAACATTTACTGATCAGTAATCATGATGTGATCAAGTTCAACATAGTATTTTAAAGGGAGAAATAATGGGTGGCACGGTGGTGCAGTAGTTAGCACTTTTGCCTCACGGTACCCACAGCCCGGGTTCTATCCCAGCCCTGAGTCACTGTCGGTGTGGAGTTTGCACATTATCCCGTGTCTGCGTGGGTTTTACCCTCACAACCCAAAGATATGCAGGGTAGGTGGATTGACCACGCTAAATTGTCCCTTAATTGGGGGGGGGAAAAAAATTGGTCACTTTAAATTTAAAAGAAAAAAAAAAGAAAGTGAGAAATAGATTCCAGACTTGAACAAGGCAGATATGTGGTGCAGTGGTTAGCACTGGGACTGCGGCGCTGAGGACTTGGATTCAAATCCCGACCCTGGGTCACTGTCCATGTAGGGTTTGCACAATCTCCCCATGTCTGCGTGTGTTTCACCCCCCACAACCCAAAGATGTGATTGGCCACACTAAATTGCCCCTTAATTGGAAAAAAATAATAATTGGGTACTCTAATTTTTTTTTTTAAAGAATCAAATAACCCCACTACCCGATCAAACTTCTTCTCCACATCAAGTGCCGCCACCACCTCCGTCACCTTCCCCTCCGCCGATAACATAATCATATTTAACAACCTTCTAACATTTGAGAATGGCTGCTTTCCCTTCGCTAGCTCTGCCTGATCCTCTCCTATCATTGGGAGGCACCCCTCCAACCTTGCCGCCAGCACCTTTGCCAGTATCGACATTCACATTTAATAGGGATATGGGCCTATACGACACAAGGACCACCAGGTCCTTGTCCTTTCTTTAACAGCAAGGAAATCAAAGCCTGTCCCAATGTTTGCGGCAAAACCCCTCTATTGGATCGGCGCAGGCCGGGAGGGCCGAAGGTCCTGTTCCTGTGCTGTAATTTTCTTTGTTCTTTGTTCTATCTAGCACCTCCTCAAACATTCCATCATCAGCGGCGCCAACTTGTCCTTGAACTTCTTATAATACTCCACTGAGAACCCATCCGGCCATGCCGCCTTCCCTGACTGCATCCTCCCGATTGCCTCTTTTACCTCCTGCTCCCCCACCTGCCCCTCCAGCCCTGCCCTATCTTCCTCCTCCAACCCGTCCAGAAACTCCCTCATCTCTCACTCCGCTCCTGGTGGCTCTCACCTATAGAACCTCTCATAAAACTCCTCAAAAACTTTATTAATCTTCTCCGGGGCCACCACTAACTTGCCCGTCCTATCCCGTACATGGAATGTCTCCTTCACCGCCTCCTCCCTCTGGAGCTGGCCAGCCAACATATGCTTTGCCTTCTTCCCATATTCATAGAATGCCCTCTTCGCCCATCTCAATTGGCACACCGCCTTCCCTGTGTAAAACTGATCAAACTTTGCCTGAAGCTCCTTCCTCCTGTCCGGGAGGGCCAGGTCCGAGACCCGCCCTACCTCCTGTCCACCTCCAAAATCTCCTCTAACAAGCTTTGCCGCTCCTCCCTCTCTTCCTTGTCCACCTTAGCCTTAAACAAGACCACCTCCCCCTCACTACTGCCTTTAGAGCCTTTCAAACTTCTGACTGCGAAACATCCCCGTACATTTAAACGTATTCCTCGATCACTGTCCCGGTCTTATCGCAAAAACTGCGGTAGGCTAACGACCCCACGCCCATTCTCCAACCCGGCCTCTGGGCCATCCCATTCTCTAAAACCGCATGGTTACCTTCCAGTCTTTTCAGATACTGGAACCATATGAGCAATGGAAGAAAACTATGGAAATGTGGACTCTGGTCACTGCTCTAGCCAAGTAAAGGCTAGGCATGTCCTTAGCAGAAAGAAATAAGATTGGAAATAAAAAGGGCAGCACGGTGGCCTAGTGGTTAGCACAACCGCCTCACGGCGCTGAGGTCCCAGGTTCGATCCCGGCTCTGGGTCACTGTCTGTGTGGAGTTTGCACATTCTCCCCGTGTCTGCGTGGGTTTCGCCCCCACAACCCAAAAATGTGCAGAGTAGGTGGATTGGCCATGCTAAATTGCCCCTTAATTGGAAAAAATAATTGGGTAATCTAAATTTTTTTTAAAACAAAAAAAAAGATTGGAAATAAAGGCGCAATCTAAAGGAAACGTTTCCAAGTGTGGTAGCCTGCAGGAATTTCCGGGTACTTCACGACAGCTGACCCGCCGAAACCGGTATCTAACGGTAATTAGGGCTGGTAATTATGCCCTACGGGCTTCATGTCTGAAATGACTGTCCCACCAGCCAATTAGTCTGAATATCGCCCGGTAGCTCCCCGCTAACGAAGGGGAGCAGCACTTAAAAACCGATCCCGCAGAGCAAGCCCAAGACAGAACGCAGCTATTCCACCGCACAGACCAGCTTCATGATTTGGAGATGCCGACCTGGGCAGAGTGTTGGATGCGGTTGAGTGCAGACGGGATACTCCGTTCCTCTGAGGAGTCGGAAGATCAGCCACAGGGCAGTCAGTGCTTCCTGGGAATCAGTGTTAGCGGCCGTCAACACAGGAATTGTTACCAGGAAGACCACCTGACCTCCACTGGGCCGCATGGATGAGTTGGCATTGGCCCCCTGGCACTGGTGGTTCCCCCCTCCCCGGATTACGCTGCAGTTGGCACCACACTCTCTCTTCCCTGCCCACATTCCCCTCCCAGCATAATACAGTGCTTGTGCTCTGTCACCCACCACCACCCCTCGCCTACCAGCAGCAACGGTGCATACGGCTGATTCCATCCCCGACCGACACCCCCCAAAAAAAAACAAAGTTTGTGGATCACAATGCCCTATCTTTGTCTCTGCAAAAGAATTTGGCCCATGACAGATGGGAGAGAGAGCCCTAATGGATGGCGTGGTGCTGGATATCACAGTCCTCACCCCCTACGAGGCATGGCCCTGGAGGTCGCGGAGGTGACAGAGGACAGAGCAGTCACCGACATCGAGCTTAGCCTGCGTTGCAGTGGTTAGTACCCCTGCCCCCCCATCCAGCTGACCTGTCATACATCTGTTGCTCATGCCAGAATAATGATCCTTCCCTCTCACTGACCACATCCACTCTCCCGCAAGATCTCCAACCGATGGTGCCAGCCCATCCAGGATGTCCCCCCTGAGTTCAAATGATTAGATTGTGCACAAATCTCACACATGATAGGTAGGCTTCTGGTTTTGGCAGACGTTCAGTTTCATGGTGAGGACTCATTTTGAACAAATGAACCCTGTCCTAAAAAATTTGTGGGGGGGGGGGGAAACGATTGTTTCCAGCTACCTCACAAAGAGATGTTGGAAATTCTTCAATGGTACAGAGAATGGAGGACTCCATGATTATATATAATCTTTATTGTCGCAAGTAGGCTTGCATTAACACTGCAATGAAGTTACTGTGAAAAGCCCCTAGTCGCCACATTCCGGCACCTGTTCGGGTACACAGAGGGAGAATTCAGAATGTCCAAATTACCTAATAGCATGTCTTAGTGATTCCCAAAATCAATTGTGGCCTAATTGTATGCACTTGTACAAAGAAAGAATTTCTCAAAGAAAATACAACCCCAGAGGTGGGTTGCATTTTTAATAGATTTATGGTTCAAGACAAGAAGCAAGATTTGGAAAATAGCTGACCGTGAATGAATCCCAAAAATGCACAGGCAGACTTGTGGGAGGAAACCAGAGCACCCGGAGGAAACTCACGCAGACACAGGGAGAACGTGAAGACTCTGCACAGACAGTGACCTAAGCTGGGAAATGAACCAATAATTACTTGATGTTTCTGGTGTGACTCCAAATATCGTAATACAAAGAATTGTCCAAAAGTCAAGAATCTAGTATTTGAAGCAGTTCATGAACCGATGGTTCTGATGATGAACAACAAGAAAGTATTGTATGAGCGACCAAAAGCTTAAATCAGCCCATGAATACCTTGGTTGCCAATTCATTTAATTGTACAGAACTAGATAGTGGCTGTAACTCAAAGTGTGGGATCGATTTGCTAAATTGTTATTTGGAAACCCTTGACAAAGCAGATAAAAAGAGTCAGGGAACTTGAAAGCACTACCTGCTTTTGATTTGGGGACAATAATGCATTAACGTCTTGAAAGAGAGTGGTCCTCCCACGTGAAATTACTGGAATGCTTCATCTCATTGACACCAAAGTCAATGGGAAAAAATAAAGGTGCATGTGGACATGGAGAATAATAAAGCATTTGTCTTTGGTAAAGTGGTGAACCTAGAGTTCACTGGATCTGGGCATTATTGTATTCCTTTGAGGAAACCAGAAATTTCCTGTCATGAAGTTCAAGAAGTATTGTTAACCTCTGGCGTTAAAGAGTCTGGCTAATGCGAGCCTTTAATGAGGCGCGCGAGGGGGGGGGTTCTGCCCCCAACAATGTCGCAGGCCCTGATCTCCTTGATTTTGAAGCGGGACAAGGACCCGGTCCAGTGTGGGTCCTACAGGCCCATCTCCCTCCTGAATGTTGACGCCAAGCTGTTAGCAAAGGTCCTGGCAACCAGGATAGAGGACTGTGTGCCAGGGGTAGTCCATGAAGACCAGACGGGGTTCGTGAAGGGACGCCAACTTAACACAAATGTCCGGAGATTGTTAAATGTGATTATGATGCCAGCAGTGGAAGGGGAGGCGGAGATAGTGGTAGCGCTGGACGCGGAGAAGGCATTTGACAGAGTGGAGTGGGAATACTTGTGGGAGACGTTGGAAAGGTTTGGGTTTGGGGAGGGATTTATCAAGTGGGTAAAACTGCTCTATTCAGCTCCGATGGCAAGTGTGGTAACAAACGGGAGGAGGTCAGAATATTTTGGGCTCCATCGAGGTACTAGGCAGGGATGTCCCCTATCTCCCTTACTCTTTGCATTAGCGATTGAGCCGTTGGCGATGGCACTGAGGGGTTCAGGGGGGTGGAGAGGACCGACAAGGGGAGGGGAGGAACATCGGGTCTCGCTCTATGCGGATGATTTGTTGTTGTATGTGGCAGACCCGGAGGGGGGAATGCCGGAGGTAATGGGGATACTAGCGGAGTTCGGGGACTTTTCTGGATATAAATTAAATCTGGGGAAAAGTGAGGTCTTTGTAATACACCCGGGAGACCAAGGGGAGGGAATTGGGAGGCTCCCCTTCAAAAGAGCAGTTAAAAGTTTTAGGTATTTGGGGGTGCAGGTGGCAAAGAACTGGGGGACCCTCCACAAGTTGAACTTTTCCAGACTGGTGGAACAGATGGAGGAGGAGTTTAAGAGGTGGGACATGGTGCCGCTGTCGCTGGCAGGGAGGGTGCAGTCAGTTAAAATGACGGTCCTCCCGAGGTTCTTGTTTTTGTTCCAGTGTCTGCCCATCTTCCTCCCCAGGGCCTTTTTCAAGAAGGTAACGAGTAGTATCATGGGGTATGTGTGGGCACATGGCACCCCGAGAGTTAGAAGGGTCTTTTGGAGCGGAGTAGGGATAGTGGAGGGCTGGCGTTACCCAACCTTTCAGGATATTACTGGGCGGCAAATACATCGATGGTACGAAAGTGGATGATGGAAGGGGAGGGGGCAGCCTGGAAGCGCATGGAGAGGGCGTCCTGTGGCAACATAAGCTTAGGGGCACTGGTAACGGCACCATGGCCGCTCCCTCCCACGAGGTATACCACGAGCCCGGTGGTGGCGGCCACCCTCAAGATCTGGGGGCAGTGGAGGCGACACAGGGGGGAAGTGGGAGGTCTGATAGGGGCACCACTAAGAGGGAACCACAGATTTGCGCCGGGAAACACAGGAGGGGGATTCCAGAGCTGGCAGAGGGCGGGTATTAGACAACTGAGGGACTTGTTTATAGAGGGGAGGTTTGCGAGCCTGGGAGAGCTGGAGGAGAAATTTGGGCTCCCCCCGGGGAACACGTTCAGGTACCTCCAAGTGAAGGCATTTGCCAGACGACAGGTAGCGGGGTTCCCCGCGCTCCCCGACAGGGGGGTGAGTGATAGGGTGCTATCAGGGGTCTGGGTCGGGGAGGGGAAGATCTCGGACATCTATAAGATTATGCAGGAGGTGGAGGAGGTACCAGTAGAGGAGCTGAAAGATAAGTGGGAGTTAGAGCTGGGGGAACAGATAGAGGACGGGACATGGGCAGACGCCCTGGAGAGGGTCAACTCGTCGTCGTCATGTGCGAGACTAAGTCTCATTCAATTTAAGGTACTGCATAGAGCCCACATGACGGGGACAAGGATGAGTCGGTTTTTCGGGGGTGAAGACAGGTGTATTAGATGTTCGGGAAGCCCTGCGAATCATGCACATATGTTTTGGGCATGTCCGGCACTGGAGGAGTTCTGGAAGGGGGTGGCAGGGACGGAGTCGAGAGTGGTGGGGTCCAGGGTCAAGCCAGGATGGGGACTTGCGATCTTCGGGGTTGGGGTGGAACCGGGGGTACAGGAGGCGAGGGAGGCTGGAATATTAGCCTTTGCGTCCTTGGTGGCTCGGAGGAGGATCCTGATTCAGTGGAGGGACGAAAGGCCTCCGAGTGTTAACACCTGGTTTAAACGACATGGCAAACTTCATCCAATTGGAAAGGATCAAATTCGCCCTGAGAGGGTCGGTGCAGGGGTTTTTTCAGGCGATGGCAACCCTTCCTAGACCTCTTGGATCAGAGATAGAAACTGAGGCCGTGACAGCAGCAACCCGGGAGGGGAGGGCGGGGGCGGGAGGGAGGGGGGAGGAGGGGGGGGGGGGGGGGGGAGGGGGGACAAAGACGAAGGAAGTACGGGTAGCGGTGGTGGCACGGGCAAGGCCTGCCCGAGGACGCTGCTAGAAATGATAAGTTGGTCTGACTGTCGGTTCGCGGCGGGGGGGGGTGGGTGGGGGACGCGCGAGTAGGGGGGGGGGGGGGGACTTTTTTTTTTCTTTTTCTTGTTAAGTAGGGGGGTTTGACTTTGTTTTGTTATAATTTAAATGTAAATGTAGGGGGGGTTAAAATGTTTGTATTTTGAAAAATTTCTTCAATAAAAATTATTTAAAAAAAAAAAAAGAGTCTGGCTAACAAGAAGACAATCTGCTGGAAATTGCATAAACAATTCTTCCATCCTTCATCACAAAAGTTCAAGCTACTAAAGGATGCCAGAGTTGTGGATAAAGAATATCAATCTCTTGTTAAACAGACTACATCAGAATGTGAAAGATGCATTGAATGTCGAAAGGTGCTACCACGTCCAGTTCAAGTGTCCCATTAGCCCTGGATATTAACATAGCGGTAATCATGGACTGAAAGCATAGTACAAGGATTGGAGTATTTATCTGTTACATTTTGTAGATGTGGCAACCAGGTTCAACATATCTACTGCAATAAACACCAAGGATAGATGGTCAGTAGTAGATGAAGTCATAGAAAAATGGGTTGGAACAGGACTTGGGTCGGCAACAAAATTCCAAACAATTAATGGATGTGAATTTGCAAATGAAGAGTTTAGGGACGTGTGAGAATATGCCATACTGCTGCAGAACGTTGGTTCAGTAAGGACTTGTGCAAAAGGAACTGTGCCATAATTGATTAAATGTTTCACAAAATACTGGCAGATCAGCCAAGCTTTAAGTTAGGAACAGTACTGGCATGGGCAGTACATACAGAAAATTCCTTACAAGTGGGAGGGCACCTAGCCCATACCAATTAGTATACAGACAGAATCCTAAAATGCCTTCAATACTATATGATGACCCTCCAGCACTAGAGGGAATGTCTCATAGCTCTACTTTTGCCCCTCAATTGAATGTGCTATATGCTGAAGTTAAGGGAGGACACAGAATGCAGAGGTCCGAGATAAGTTATTGAACATGATGGGAAAACTCTTAATAATGCAATATGGGAATCAGACTATGAAAACGCATTCTTCACAAGTAATAGGAATGAGTTATGAACTTTCAAACTTTGAGAATATGGGTGAAGGTGATGATAATGAGGTGCCCTGTACTTCGCATACTCATGAGTTTAACAATTTGGAAACCAGAGGGGCAGGATTTGAGAGGTCAAGACTTACTAATATGTGACTGATCATGTACAACATGAAAAAATTACCTTATGCAGGGATCGAATGCCTAAAGTAGGTTCCCGGGTGTTGTATTAGCCAGAAGAATCAGATGATAATGGGAGCAGCAGGAAAGTCTATGGGCAAGTCTAAAAATTGGCTGATGTCCAAGATGAGGGACAAATGGTGAGGGTCGGAGATTGGCTGCAGGGATTACAAGAGAGGAAAATAAGAAAACACAACTCTAGTTCAAGTACTGATTTTGGAGATACATTTGGGAGAAGGAATAGATCATGTCCAGTAAAAAAGATCTTTTGTAGACATTCT
Organism: Scyliorhinus canicula; assembly: GCF_902713615.1. Lineage (NCBI taxonomy): Eukaryota > Metazoa > Chordata > Chondrichthyes > Carcharhiniformes > Scyliorhinidae > Scyliorhinus > Scyliorhinus canicula. Next base: position 179,530,036 of record NC_052151.1, read on the forward strand.
GATAGGAGCAGTACAGAAAAATCTAAACAAGAGAAAAGATGTCTCAGTCTGATCAGGTGGCAGAGTAGCATGGGAAACTGGGAGTCTTCTCTGACAGAAGTAGATGTTCCTGTGACTGAGAGATGCATGTAGCTACTAAGAAATTAGAAGATTGGTGGATAAAGAGGCTAAACTGAAAGTTAGAATGCTGAAAATAAATCTGGGTATGTTCGTTCGGAGGTCAACCTGCAATAAACAAACCATGTACAGCAAATGAACTTAAAATTGGTGATCCGTTTACACCACCACTTAACTGGGTATCTGAACAATTGATGCTGTGAATGTTTATCAATTTTCTGTATACTTTGCAAATTTTGCTATTTATGAAACAGTTGTAAGCAAAATAGTGGAGTGGTTTGTTATCCTGCACCCGTGTTGTTGGAGTAAACTGGAAAATTGCTGCAAATCTGTAATATATTTCTCATTCCCTCTGAAGGGAAATATATATGCTTGAATAGGGTTGTCCAAATATTTGCGTATTTCAATGAGCAAATTTTGGAAGATAAGGTTTGAAGTGTTGAGAAAGTGAGAGTGAATTGCTTTTTAAAAAATAAATTTAGAGTATCCAATTCTTGTTTTTTCTAATTAAGGGGCAATTTAGCATGGCCAGTTCACCTACGTTGCACATCTTTGAGTTGTGGGGGTGAGAACACGGGGAGAATGTGCAAACTCCACACGGACAGTGACCCAGAGCCGGGATCGAACCCGGGTCCTCTGCGCCAAGAGGCAACAGTGCTTACCACTGCATCACCGTGCCGTCCTGAGAGTGAATTGCTAAACATGAAATAGAAGGGCAGCACGGTGGCCTAGTGGTTAGCACAACCGCCTCACGGCGCTGAGGTCCCAGGTTCGATCCCGGCTCTGGGTCACTGTCTGTGTGGAGTTTGCACATTCTCCCCGTGTCTGCATGGGTTTCGCCCCCACAACCCAAAAATGTGCAGAGTAGGTGGATTGGCCACGCTAAGTTTTTTTTTATAAATTTAGATTAGCCAATTATTTTTTCCAATTAAGGGGCAATTTAGCGTGGCCAATCCACCTACTCTGCACATTTGTGGGTTGTGGGGGCGAAACCCACGCAGACACGGGGAGAACGTGCAAACTCCACACGGACAGTGACCCAGAGCCAGGATCGAACCTGGGACCTCAGCGCCGTGAGGCGGTTGTGCTAACCACTAGGCCACCGTGCTGCCCTTGGCCACGCTAAGTTGCCCCTTAATTGGAAAAAATAATTGGGTAATCTAAATTTATATTAAAAAAAACATGAAATAGAAAAAAAATTGCTGTGAGGAAAAGAAACACTTGCTGAACAAAAATAAATGTCAAAACAATAATTTAACCATTTTAAATTGGATTAAGTAATAAAGATGACCATAGATTGAAACTGTCTGTCTGGCTCACTCCCACTTCCAGGGTGGTCACACACTTGGACTTGCGCTATCCCTCACCCACTGAGTGAATGGGCACCTGTAGGCTGGGAATGAGCCTATAAGGGTTTGAGGAGCAGGCACAAGTTTCACAGAGAATTATGATATAATGCCAATAACAGAGACCTGTCTGAAAGAAGGGACAATTGGGAACTTAATATTTCTGGCTTCAAGGTATTCAGGAAAGTTGGGAATTAACAAATGGAGAAGGGGTGGGTGGAATGGAGTGGCACAAAAATATCAAAACTATTAAAGCACTGGCGAGAAGTCAAAGACATGGGCTGGATTCTCCGTCCCGCCGCGCCAGATTTCAAGTTCAGCACGCCGGCAGGATGCTCCGTTACGCCAGCTATTCAATGGGGTTTTCGCTGTCGGGAAACCCCCCGGGCTGCCAGCAAAACGGAGCATCCTGCCGGCGGAGAATCCAGCCTATGATCTATTTTGGTTGAATTGAGAATTATAGCAGAGCTATTACACTACAGGAATACTTATTGGCCACAAAGTACTGGGAAAGAGATAGGAAAGCAAATTTCTAGGTAAATTACAGAAATTTACAGCAGCTATAGAATAGTGATAATTAGAGGAATACAATTATCCAAATGTATACTGCAATACAAACAGTGTAGAGGGGAAGAATTCCTGAAATGTGTACAAGAAAACTTAATCAGTGTCCAGCACAAACAGGGAGTAAAGCGGTGTCAGATCTGGTTCTGGGAAACAAATTGAGCCAGTGGGGCATGTTTCAGCTTGATAGAATTTGACCATAAGATTTGAGTAGCTATCGGTACAATCAAGTGTAAAATAAACTTAACTAGCAGTGAGTTGCAAAATAATCCAGGTGAATTGGACTCAGAAATTGGCAGTCAAAACAATAAATGGAAAATAGGAGGCCTTTTAAGGAGGCGGTGGTTGTGACGTTTCCATCAGGAAGACAGGGCACCTAAAGCTGAAGCTTCATAAATGATTAAAGATGCAGAGGTTGACATGAGGCTGAAAAAGAACACTTATGACAATTATAAATTCATAATACAGTGAAGAATCAAGAACACGAATATGGAAGTATGGAAGAAATCTTCAACTGGGGGAAAAAATAATATGAGAATAGATTAGCAACTAACATAAAAGGGAACTCAGAAGTTTATAAATACCTAAATAGTAAATGGGTAATTAAAGGAGAAAGAGCCAATTCGGGACCAAAAGCAGATTTTGTGGAGGCAGTGGGTATTGCTGAGTAATTTTGCACCTGCAATTAGAGGCCAGTCAGCTGAACATCAATGGGGGTGGTAGGAAAGCTATTAGATGCCATAATCTAGGACAAAATTAATTGAAGTTTTGAAAGCATGGGCTGATGATAGAAGTCAGCGTGGAATTGTTAAAAGCAAATTTTGTTGATCTTCATAGAAATCATCGAAAAATAGAAATTTACAACATGGAAAAAGGCCAATCAGCCCATTGTATGTCTGTTGCTGGCACGGTAGCATGGTGGTTAGCATAAATGCTTTACAGCTCCAGGGTCCCAGGTTCGATTCCCGGCTGGGTCACTGTCTGTGCGGAGTCTGCACGTCCTCCCCGTGTGTGCGTGGGTTTCCTCCGGGTGCTCCGGTTTCCTCCCACAGTCCAAAGATGTGCGGGTTAGGTGGATTGGCCATGCTAAATTGCCCGTAGTGTCCTAATAAAGTAAGGTTAAGGGGGGGTTATTGGGTTACGGGTATAGGGTGGTTACGTGGGTTTGAGTAGGGTGATCATGGCTCAGCGCAACATCGAGGGCCGAAGGGCCTGTTCTGTGCTGTATTGTTCTATCGCCATCAGGGCTCATCCCACTTTGTAGGTTGTAGCATTTCTAAGTGCACATCCAGGTACTTTTTTACATGTTATGAGGCTTTGTACCTCTACAGCCCTTTTTCAGGCAGTGAGTTCCAAATCCCCACCACTGTCCTGGGTGAAATGATTTCCCCTCTAAACCTCTTAGTTAAATCTATGCCTCCTTGTTATGGATCCCACAACCAACAGGAATATAGTCTTCATATCTACTATATCTAGACCCCTGATAATTTTACACATCAGTTAGATCTCCCCTCACTTCTTTTATTCCCAAGAAAATAACCGTAGCCTATTCAATGTTTCCGTATAAACTAAAATGCTCCATTTTGGAAAACATCTCTTAAATCTCCTCTACACCATCTTTAGTGCAGTCACATCCTTCTATAGTGTGGTGACCAGAACTGCACATAGTTCTCCAGCTGGAACTTCACTAGTGTATTATACAGTTTCAGCATATCTTCCTAACTCTCGGATTAGTAACCCATATGTTTGCTTGACCACCTTATCTACCTGTCCCGTCACCTTTAGTGATCTTGGACATGCACTCCAAGGTCCCCCTCTGTTCCTCTATACCTCTCAACATCCTACCATTTAACATCTATCCCTTTGCATTATTAGATTTCTCCAGATGCATTACCTCACAGTTCTCCGGATTGAACTCCATTTATCACCGCTCCACCCGCTTCACTAGTATCATTCTGCAGTTTTCTTATTCATTATCAACCACAATTTTTGTATCCGTTGCAAACTTTTTAATCATACCCTGCATTCACATTTAAATCATTGAAATATACAGCAAATTGCAGTGGAACCTGTACTGAGCCCTGTAGAACCCCCTATTGGAAATGGCCTTCTGGGGGTAAACACCCATCAACCGTTTCCCTCTGCTTCCTCCCTCTGAACTAATTTTGTATCCAGCTTGCCACTTGCCTTGGATCCCATCACTTTTACTTTAGTATCTAATCTGCCAAGTGGGACCTTATTAAAAGCTTTGTTACTCAAACACAACCGTGCATTAATAAATTTGTGCTGTTTTTCATTGGACTTGATTGAGTTCTTTTAAATAAAGAAAAGGAATTATGAGGGTATTGGGGTTGATGTGAATACAGACTTTCAAAAGATGTTTAACAAAGACAGTTATGTGGTACTTTGTCAAATGCCATGGGGTGGGTATTGGGACCGCTGTTCACTTTCGATATGTCTTAACCTGGACGTGGGTATTTTGATGAACTCTAGTGTGCAAGAAGCTTATATTTTTGGAAAATGCTGGCCAAAGTGAAACTAAGGTATGGATGGATATGTACGGGGAGTAATTCAACTTCTTGGCTGTGAGGTCATTTCTGAGAAGTGACTTGGTGACTTGAGGTTGCTGTGCAAATGACAGTTAGATAAATGAAAAGGGCAAATAGATGCTAATTAGAGGTATAGTCTTTCAGCCTGTTCTGAAGAACTTGGAACAGAATTGGTGTTCAGGTGGAGCAAACTGAGCTCTGTACAAGAAAAGTCAGTTTTTCTGTTTCAGCACAAAAGAGGTCAGACGGGAAAATCTTTGCGATGTTCCATGTATGCCAGCTAGCTAAAAGGAACTGAAGTATGAGTGTATGAGTGCTCAGGTATGATAATGAACTGGGTGTTTGCACCAGAAGTGACCAGATTGTGAACCAAGAAGGTGTTGGTTGCAAAGCTATACTGTCACTATCCGAGAAAGGTTTTTTTTAAGAATATCAATATTAGTTGTATCCAGGGAACTCTGATCGAATAAATCTCTATTGAGTGGGGAAAATAAAGACACCCTAACTGCAGGAGGCCTGGTTTAAAGAACTTTGAGACTGCATATTGTGCCATGTATGTTCTGAGAGTGATGCTCATACATTTGAGAGTTATATTGGTGTTTTGACTATGCAACATGAAATAACAAAAATACTTTAACTGCTAATGCATTCTTAATTTTTTGTTAATTTTGGGTTTGATCGGTACAATACTTTTTTAGAAGTGAAATCTTGCCCATCAGTTCTTTCCATTGGGGCCATTTGGGGATTCATCTCTTGTGGTTATTATTGTGACCAGAACCACAATTTTCTAGTCAGCAGTATTTTCTCTTGCAATGATCTGCTCTGGAACTGGGGGCAGAGTGCAAACTTGAGAGCATGGTTTTGATTTAAATTACTTTATGAGAGGGTGGTGAATAAGTGCAGTGGATTGTTCCATGTGGAAGCAGCTATAAAACCTTGGCGACCAAGGTGACTATTGCATATTGTTCACTATCTACGAGTAGTTTAATTGCTGATATCTTTATTTTTTATGGAACCCTTCACAAATTTGTGTGTCAGCCTAGCGCAGGGGCCATGCTAATCTTCTCGGTATCGTTCCAATTTTAGTATATGTGATGCTGCAGCAAGCACCAATTGCTGATATCTAATCTAGGTTTGATAAAGCTTGTGGATCTGGGCCACAAGAGAATATTTTTCACCATGAGACTAGGTAGCTAGTTTGAATAATTCTGAGCTCAATCGGAAGGTGCTAAAAGCCATCTGTTTTTGGAGCATTAAAGTTTCCTCCATGCTCTGTATTCAGCACTCTGCACTCAATTAAGCCATAATTCAGGGGCAGCACAGTGGCCTAGTGGTTAGCACAGCTGCCTCACGGCGCTGAGGTCCCAGATTCGATCCCGGCTCTGGGTAACTGTCCATGTGGACTTTGCACATTCTCCCCATGCCTGCGTGGGTTTTGCCCCCAGGAACTTGGTTTGTACCAATATTAATCGCATATGCAAAATTATCTGCAAGCACAAGCAACAAACAAATTTAGGTCCTGTACTGCTTCAGTAACAAAGCTCACAGGTTTCAATTATTAATATCTATGTTAAAAGAAAAAACAACTTGGATTTTAAATGCTTTCCATGATCTCAGTGTTACAAAACATTTTTATAGCCAATTAAGTAGGATTGAAGTGTAATCGCTATTGTAAATAACAATGGCATGGATTAGTCTACGCACTGCATGCAAAATAGCAAAACATACACTATCTGAATCACGTATTTTTCTAATAAGACTGAAGATAAAGGTAAATTTTCACTGAGAAACATGACCAAAAATCCAAAAGTAAAGTTGATAACTAAAAAGTGCATGCCATACATGTGAATTTTAAAATTTAGATCTATTTATTATCGAGCCAGATTTTCTTTTTGTTTAAAACACGCTGAGCCTTAAATCGTGACACCAAATATTATGGTCAACTGTAATAAATGCCTGTGTTCAGTTTTGAGATTAAATAGAACCTCAAAGCATTGCCTCTTGAAAATTCTACTCATATTTACTAATCATTTCAAGAATAGCCATGTTTCCGATCAATGTCAATTCAGGAAACAAAGCACTGCACGATGTTCAATTTTAGGTTTGCAATACGTCATTCAGCCATCATGATGTTGTATAGGATGAATGTGAAAAATGCACGTCTAAACTCCATTCTACTGTGAATAATCTTGATTGGGAAAAACATTAACCGCTTTTATATTAAATTTTAGGTACGCCATAACAGTCTGGTATTTTGATGCAGATGAACGAACACGAGCTAAAGACAAATATTCAACAGGTAAAATGTTTTTTTATTAAAGTGCCCATTTCTTTTCCAATTGAGGGGCAATTTAACGTGGCCAATCCACCTACCCTGCACATCTTTGAGTTGTGGGGGTGCGATCCATGCAGGCACGGGGAGAATGTGCAAACTCCACACGGACAATGACCCTGGGCCGTGATCGAACCTGGGTCCTCGGCGCCGTGATGCAGTAGGGCTAACCACTGCGCCACGTGCAGCCCATGATAAAGTTTAAACAATTTCTGGATCGTATTACAGTTAAATAGCCAACTCTGAAATTTTAAATACTTTAACAGCCACATCAGCCCGGTTCAATTCTGGCCTCCTCGGGTGACTGTCCATGTGGAGTTTGCACTTTCTCCCTGTGTCTGCGTCGGTTTCTTCCGGGTGCTTCGGTTTCTTCCCACAGTCCAAAGATGTGCAGGTTAGGTGCAGTGGCCATGCTAAATTGCCCTTTAGTGTCCAAAAGGTTAGGTTGGGTTACAGGGATAGGGTCAGAGTTTGGGTCTAGGTAGTGTACTCTTTCCAAGGGTCGGTACAGACTCAAATGGGCTAGAAAGACTTGCTATGCTTGGAGTAGATAGTCACCTGGTCTGGATGGCTTACGCCTGGGGTGACTTGGAGAGTGTAAGGGCTTGTTTTAATATTTCAATCATAGCTAGATATGGGGACGGTGCCAGAGAATTGGAAAGTGGCAAATGTGTGACAGCCTTACTCTCGAAAGGGTGCATGGAAAGTGCTAACAACCACAGGTCAGTTAGTTTAATATCAGTGTTGGGTAAGATTTTGTAGTCCATAATGTGGGCAGGGATGAGGCAGATTGCACTTGTCTGGCTGAAGTTTTCAATGAAGTAACAGATGAAATCAATGTTGGCTATATAGATTTTTTTTAAAGCATGCCACATAAAAGGCTAATTTTTAAAGAATTAAAAATATGGAATAGGAGGGTGTTGCTTTATTAATAATGTTGGTGAACCACAAGCCTTCCCTTATATCGATCAAATGACCACACAACCAGTTAGTTAGTCCAAAAGCTGGTTTATTTACATACACAAGAGTTATCTTGACATGCAAACACAATATCTACTACGAGTTAAACTACGTCTATCAGCTATAATAACCAAAACTTAACTTGAGGGCGACCGGCACTGTGCAAATGGATATGGCCTTTATCTGGGTTTCACTTGGCTGGTTCGAAGAAAGTGTCTCTGTCTCTGCTGGGCTCATCCGGCAGGTAGTGATCGTTGGTCGTGAAATTAGCCTGCTGTTCCTGCTACGAATGGGGTGGCACAGGCCGATCCAAAAGACACAGAACACATGGCTGTACTCTCTTTTATTCCTCTGGGATTTCGCGCTATTTGGGGCGGTCCTTCACCTTGGACCCAATAGTTCGACAGGGCTCTGATCACTGTCTTCAATTTCGGCCAATAAAGGGGTGGGTGCCTTGGTTGCTGGGCAGGTCCTTAGCGGTCATTGACCCTGGTAATTGGGCTTTCTGAGTAAGGGGAGTGGTGCAGATCAGTCTATGGCTGTACGGGTTGCTTGATTGGAGTTCTATTGTCCTGGGAAAATGGGCCATTAAAGTGCAAACGAGCGGGGGTTTTGATCAGGTCTAGTTATCCGTGTTTCAGATACACAGGCTCTGTATCTGTCTTGAGTCATGGGTTGGCCATAATTCCCATGGTCCTTTGCAGGTGGCTATCTTTGATGGCTACAAGGGTCAGCATTCACTTGGATGAAAATTGGTTTGAGGACAGAATCTAGCCTTGTGGTGGTCTTGAACTGCGAGGATAGAGAGTGGGCAGTGATTCGGGGAACAATTAGAACCTTGGAATATGGAGTAAAGTTCCAAAATCTGCATATGAAACCAAACATAGAGTGCCAAACATTGAGGATGATATGAATTTCCTGCAACAGTACATAGACTAGCAGAAAGGACAGACGTATTTGGCTGAAGGTATAGGGAGAGGCAATATAGACGTGGCAAAATTCTAAAGAGTGTGCAGCGACCTTGGAGGTGCATTGCAATGGATCTTTGAAAATGGTAGGACATATGGAGAGAGTGATAGCAAAGAATAGGAGATCTTGGGCTTCATAATAGAGATATTGAGTAAAAAACAGGGTAGTTATGTTGAACCTGTATAAAGCTCCGGTTAGGCAACCTGAGAGTATTGTCTCTGGTTCGGGTCACCACACTTTATGAAGGCCCTTGAAAGGGTGTATAGGAGAATTCCCAGTCTGGTTCTAGGATTAGTGGGGGGGGGGGGTTTAGTTACAGGTTAGATTGGAAAGACAGGAGGTTGTCCTTGAAGCAAAGGAAAATTGTTCTGTGTCTCCAAGGTTTAAATAAGATGAACAAGGAAAATGTATTTTTGATTTGATTTATTATTGTCACATGTATTGGTATACAGTGAAAAGTATTGTTTCTTGCATGCTATACAGACAACGTATACCGTACATAGGGAAGGGAGGACAGACTACAGAATGTAATGTTACAGTCGTAGCTAGGGTGTAGAGAATAGATCAACTTAATATGCGGTAGGCCATTCAAAAGTATGATGGCATCAGGGAAGAAGCTGTTCTTGAGTCAGTTGGTCCGTGACCTCAAACCTTTGTATCTTTTTCCTGACAGAAGAAGGTGGAAGAGAATATGTCCAGGGTGCGTGGGGTCCTTAATTATGCTGGTTGCCTTTCCGAGACAGCGGGAATTATAGACAGTCAATGGGTGGGAGGCTGGTTTGTGTGATGCACTGGGCTACATTCACAACCTTTTGTAGTTTCTTGCAGTCTTGGGCAGAGCAGGAACCATACCAAGCTGTGATACAACCAGAAAGAATGCTTTCAATGCTGCATCTGTAAAGGTTGGTGAGCGTCGTTGCTGACATGCCAAATTTCCTTTGTCTTCTGAGAAAGTAGCGTCATTGGTGGGCTTTCTATAGTGTCGGCATGGGGGGACCAGGACAGGTTGTTGGTAATCTGGATACCTAAAACTTGAAGCTCTCGACCCCATCTACTTCGTTCCCATTGATGCAGACAGGGGCATGTTCTCCTCTATGCTTCCTGAAGTCGATGACAATCTCCTTCGTTTTGTTGACATTAAGGGAGAGATTATTGTCATCGCACTAGTTCACCAGATTTTCTGTCTCATTCCTGTACTCTGTCTCGTCAGTGTTTGAAATCCGACCCACTACGGTGGTGTCATCAGCAAATTTGAAAATCGATTTGGAGGGAAATTTAGTCATAGGTGTATAAGGAGTATAGTAGGGGGCTGAGGACACAGCCTTGTGGGGCACCAGTGTTGAGGATGATCGTGGAGGAGGTGTTGTTGCCTATCCTTAGTGATTGTGGTCTGTGGGTTGGCAAGTTCATGAACCAGTCGCAGAGGGAGGAGCCGAGGCCCAGGCCACAGAGTTTGGAGAAGAGTTTTGTAGGAATAATAGTGTTGAAGGCTGAGCTGTAATCCATAATTAGAAGTCTGACATAGGTGTCTTTGTTATCTTGCTGTTCCAGTGTTGAGTCTTCCTATTAGTTGCTGATAGAAGGACTAAGGGATACAGATTTTGGGCAAGAGATACAAGGGGAATGTGAGGAAGAACTTTTTTAATGGCCTGGAAAGCACTGCCCACAAGGGTGGCGGAAGCAGAAACAATATTTTTATTTTTTTTAAATAATTTTTATTGAAAATGTTTTACAAAATATATAACAACAAACAGTAACAGGCAACAATAAAACAACATAATAAGCTTAACACCCCCAAGACCGTAGCAACGCATATATCGCACCCCCACACCCAATAAACAAGAGAACTTAAAATAAATTAAAATTGAATAAACATAGTCAACGCTCCCCCCCGGGTTGCTGCTGCTGCTGACCCAGTTCCCTATCGCTGAGCCAGAAAGTCGAAGAAAGGCTGCCACTGCCTAAAGAACCCTTGTACCGATCCTCTCAGGGCGAATTTGACCTTCTCAAGCTTAATACAACCCGCCATGCCATTGATCCAGGTCTCCACGCTTGGGGGTCTCGCATCCTTCCACTGTTGCAAGATCCTCCGGGCTACGAGGGACCCAAAAGCCAAAACACCGGCCTCTCTCGCCTCCTGCACTCCCGGCTCCACCGCAACACCAAAAATTACGAGTCCCCAGCCTGGCTTGACCCTGGATCCTACCACCCTCGACCCAGTCCTCGCCACCCCCTTCCAGAACTCCTCCAGTGCCGGGCATGCCCAGAACATATGGACATGGTTCGCTGGACTCCCCGAACACCTGACACACCTGTCTTCGCCCCCAAAGAACCTACTCATTCTAGACCCGGACATGTGGGCCCGGTGCAGCACCTTGAATTGGATGAGGCTAAGCCGCGCACATGAGGAGGAAGAGTTAACTCTCTCCAGGGCATCCGCCCATGTCCCATCCTCGATCTGCTCTCCCAGTTCCCCCTCCCACTTAACCTTTAGCTTCTCTACTGACGCCTCCTCCACCTCCTGCATTACCTTGTAGATATCAGATATCTTCCCATCCCCGACCCAGACCCCCGAAAGCACCCTGTCCCTCACCCCCCTCGCGGGAAGCAAAGGGAATCCCTCCACCTGCCGCCTAGCAAACGCCTTTACCTGCAGGTACCTGAACATGTTCCCCGAGGGGGAGCTCAAATTTCTCCTCCAACTCTCCCAGGCTCGCAAACCTCCCATCAATGAACAGGTCCTTCAGCTTTCTGATGCCCGCTCTGTGCCAACCCTGGAACCCCCATCAATGTTCCCCGGGACGAACCGATGGTTTCCCCCTTAGCGGAGCCTCCATCGAGCCCCCCACTTCCCCCCCTATGTCGCCTCCACTGCCCCCAAATCTTGAGGGTAGCCGCCACCACCGGACTCGTGGTATACCTCATAGGAGGGAGCGGCCACGGCGCCGTTACCAGGGCCCCCAGGCTTGTCTCTCCACAGGACGCCCTCTCCATCCGTTTCCATGCTGCCCTCTCCCCCTCCATCACCCACTTGCGCACCATTGACACATTGGCCGCCCAATAATACCCCGAGAGATTGGGTAACGCCAGCCCCCACCATCCCTACCCCCGCTCCAAGAAGACCCTCTTCACCCTCGGGTCCCATGTGCCCAAACAAAGCTCATGATGCTGCCAGTCACCCTCCTGAAAAAAGGCCCTAGGGATAAAGATGGGCAAACACTGAAAAAGGAACAAGAACCTCGGGAGCACCGTCATTTTGACGGGACTGCACTCTACCCGCCAGCGATAGCGGCACATGTCCACCTTTTAAATTCCTCCTCCATCTGCTCCACAAGCCTGGTTAAAATTAAGCTTGTGGAGAGTCCCCCAACTCCTGGCCACCTGCACCCCCAGGTACCTAAAACTCTTCACTGCCCTCCTAAACGGGAGCCTCCCAATTCCCCCCTCCTGATCACCCGGTTGCACTACAAATACCTCGCTCTTGCCCAGATTCAGCTTATAGCCCGAGAAGCCCCCAAACTCAGCCAACAGCTCCATCACCCCCAGCATTCCCCCCTCTGTGTCCGCCACATACAGCAGCAGGTCGTACGCATACAGCGATACCCGATGCTCCTCCCCACCCCGCACCAGACCCTTCCACCTCCCCGACTCCCTCAACGCCATAGCCAGAGGTTCAATTGCCAGTGCAAAAAGCAAGGGGGACGGGGGCACCCCTGCCTGGTACCCCTGAAGTACCCTGATCTCCTTCCATTAGTAACTACACTCCCTATCGGGGCCTCATAAAGCAACCTCACCCATTTGATGAACCCCTCCCCAAATCCAAACCGCTCCAGCACCTCCCACAGGTACCCCCACTCAACTCTATCAAATGCCTTCTCTGCATCTAGCGCCACCACTATCTCTGCCTCCCCTTCAACCGCCGGCATCATAATAACATTTAACAACCTCCGCACATTCGTGTTAAGCTGTCTTCCCTTGCCAAATCCTGTCTGATCCTCATGTATCACCCCACAGTCCTCTATCCTGGTAGCCAGGATCTTCGGCAGCAACTTAGCAACTCCTGACTGCATTTGACCAATCCCCCTGATTAGCTCCTCCAACTCTATCGGCGCCCCCAGCTCTCTACCAGCTCCTCTTGAACCCTTGGGAAACATAGCCTGTTTATGAAGCTCTCCATTCCCCCCCACCGGTGGTTCTGACCGGTACAGTTCCTCGTAAAAGTCCCTAAAGACCCCGTTCACCTCTGCCCCCTCCCGCACCACATTCCCACCCTTATCCATCACTCCACCAATTTCCCTAGCCGCATCTCCCCTGCGGAGCTGATGCGCCAGCATCCTGCTCGCCTTCTCCCCATACTTATAAACCGCGCCTTGCGCCTTCCTCCACTGTGTCTCCGCCTTTCTGGTGGTCAGCAAGTCGAACTTGGCCTGCAAGCTACGCCGTTCCCCCAACAATCCCTCCTCCGGGGCTTCCACATACCTCCTATCCACATCCAGGAGCTCCCCCACCAGTCTCTCCCTCTCCCTCCTTTCCCTATGGGCCCGATGGAAATCAGCTACCCCCGGACCACTGCCTTCAGAGCCTCCCAAACCATCGCCACCCGGACCTCCCCCGTATCGTTGGTCTCAATACTTCCCCGGACCCTCCTACACACCTCCTCATCAGCCAGCAACCCCACGTCCAGACGCCACAGCGGGCGCTGGTCCCGCACCTCCCCCATCTCCAGATCGATCCAGTGGGGAGCATGGTCTGAAATTGCTATGGCCAAATACTCGGCATCCTCCACCCTCGGGATCAATCCCCTGCTCAGGACGAACAAATCTATTCGGGAGTAAACCCTATGCACATGGGAGAAAAAAGGAATACTCCCGTGCCCTCGGCCTCCCAAACCTCCAGGGATCCACCCCTCCCATCTGGTCCATAAACCCCCTCAGCACCGTTCCCGCCGCTGGCCTCCTACCCGCCCTTGAACTGGACCGGTAGTGGGGGATCCAGCACCGTGTTAAAGTCTCCCCCCATGATCAGGCCCCCTGCCTCCAGGTCCGGAATGCGGCCCAACATATGCCTCATAAAGCCAGCGTCATCCCAATTCGGGGCATACACGTTTACCAGCACCACCTTCTCTCCCTGCAGCCTACCCTTCACCATAACAAATCTGCCCTCCTTGTCCGCTACCACCTCAGACACCTCGAACGCCACCCTCTTCCCCACCAGAATCGCCACACCCCGGTTCTTCCGCATCTAATCCTGAGTGAAAACCTGCCCCACCCACCCCTTCCGCAGATGAACCTGGTCCGCCACCTTCAAGTGGGTCTCCTGGAGCATAGCCACGTCCGCCTTCAGCCACTTCAAATTAGAAAATACCCGAGCCCGCTTAGCCGGCCCATTCAGCCCCCTCACGTTCCAGGTGATCAGCCGGATCAGAGGGCACCCCGCCCCCCTCCCCCGCCGACTAGCCATAGCTCATCGACTGCTCGCCCCAGGTCAGCACACCCCGCCCGACCCGTTCCCCATGACGACAATGCCTCTCCTCTACCCCCCCCCCCCCCCCCCCCCCCCCCCGGCCCACACCAGCTCCTTCCTGGCCATTCCAGCAGCAACCCGGTATTCTCTCTCCTCCTCCCCCCCCCCCCCCCCCCCCCCCCCCCCCTCCCTCCAGGCTAGGATCCCCCCTAGCCGCGACGCACCCTCCATGGTACTTCCGTGAGTCAGCTGACTTCTGCTGACCCCGGCAACTCCCGCCAAAACCCGACCCCTCCCGACATGGGGTCATCCCCCCTCCTGCCACTCCTCCTTTGCACCGCTTCAGCGCGGGGAAAAAACCAGTAGAGGCCACGCCCCCACCGCCAGCTCCACCCCTCCTGCCCCGCAGCGCGGGAAACCAGAGGAAAGCCCGCGCTTTCACACTGCCCCACCCCACCTTTCTGACGCAGCTCCCAAATTCTAGCTCCACCCCATCCCCCAGCCCCGTACAGAAGAAAAAACAAACCCCCAACATTCCCCAAAAAACCATACCCAACAGAACCACCCGAAAACAGAGTAAGAACCAGCATAAAAAACACATGTCAAAATTACAAAAACAGCAACAGCAAAACAGCAACAACCGTAGTACACAACCCCTAGTTCGAGTCCAGCTTCTCCGCCTGCACAAAGGCCCACGCCTCCTCCGGGGACTCGAAGTAGTAATGCCGGTCCTTATATGTTACCCACAGGCGCGCAGGCTGCAGCATTCCAAATTTAACCTGCTTGTTATGCAGCACCGCCTTCAATACCCGGCCCGCCGCTTAGCCACCTCCGCACTCCAGTCCTGGTAGATTCGCACTACCGAGTTCTCCCACTTGCTGCTCCTCTCCTTCTTGGCCCAGCGCAGCACACACTCCCGGTCGCTGAATCGATGGAACCGCACCAGCACCGCCCGCGGGGGTTCATTTGTCTTGGGCCTCCTGGCCAGCACTCTGTGGGCTCCCTCAAGCTCCAGGGGCAAATGGAAGGACCCCGCCCCCATCAACGAATTCAGCATTGTGGCCACACAGGACGGAAGATCCGACCCCTCCAGCCCCTCCGCCAGGCCCAGGATCCTCACATTCTTCCGCCTCGTGCGAAAGTCCAGCTCCTCCAAGCGGTCTTGCCAGCTTTTGTGAAGTGCCTCGTGCATCTCCACCTTCCCCACGAGGACCACGGCCTCCTCTTCCCGATCAGCGGCCTGCTGCTGCAACTCCTGAATGGCCGCCCCCTGGGCTGTCTGGGTCTCAAGCAGCTTGCTGGTAGTCGCAATCAGGGAGTCCAGCAACTCAGCCTTCAGCTCCGCAAAACAGCGCAGAAGAGCAGCTTGCTGCTCCTGCGCCCACTGCCTCCAATCCTCGGGTGCTCCGCCGGCCGCCATTTTGTCCTCCTTCCCCCGCTTTTTCTGGGGAGCTGCTGCAGCCTTTTTCCTTGCCCCACTCCGGGTGCGCACCATAAATTTCGGGGAATGTTCCTCCAAACACCTTCCCCCACCGGGAATCGTCGAAACAGCGCCGTTTGGGGCCCTAAAACAGGCCCGAAAATCCTTTGAAAGCAGGAGCTGCCGAACGTGCGGCTTAGCTCCGCATCACCGCAACCGGAAGTCCTCGGAAGCAGAAACAATTAATGGTTTGAAAAGGAAATTGTATGGACAATTGAAGGAAATAAACTTGCAAAGCTACAGGGATAAAGCGTGGAAAATGGGATGACTGGATCGTCCCACAAGTAGCCAGCCAGGAGTTGGGCTGATTGGCCTCCGTCTGTACCATAAATAAGTTAGTGAGAGACGATGTAATTCTAAACCATGGGAGGACCATATGAGAAACCATATGAGAATATAAACAGATATGCAAGGTTGTGTTGGTGATGATGAAGAAAGGATTGAATGACCTGCTTAATGAGTTTTACTCCACATTCGTGATGTTGAGGTACTCACACAAAATGTCTTCTCCAAGGCTGCCTCTCCGTTAATTTCCAAGCTCAATGGGAATGTCATAGGTTTACAGACATTGGGTGGTACGGTAGCACAGTGATTAGCACTGTTGTTTCACAGCGCCAGGGTCCCAGGTTCGATTCCCGGCTTGGGCCACGGTCTGCAGAATCTGCACGTTCTCCCTGTGCGTGGGTTACCTCCGGTTGCTCCGGTTTCCTCCCACAAGTTCCGAAAGGCGTGCTGTTAGGTGAATTGGACATTCTGAATTCTCCCTCTGTGTACCCGAACAGGCGCCAGAGTGTGGCGACTGTGGATTTTCATAGTAACTTCATTGAAGTGTAAGCCTACTTGTGGCAATTAATAAAGATTATTATTATATTATCTATGTGTAAGGCTAACTGCTCTCCTTTGCAGAATAAATCCGTTTTTATTCACTTAACATTCTGATTTCTAATGATCCGATGGGTACAGACTCTAAATTCTACAAACGGTTGACAGGAAAATTGGAGTAAATACATGAGGGAGAAAGGAATTGAAGGGTATGTTGATGGGTGAGGTGAAGATGGGCGGGAGGAGGCACAAATGGAGCCTAAGCACCTGTATACCTAGTTGGGCCGAAGAACCTGTTTTACTGTGCTGATTGTTCTATGTAATTCAATTACATTTTTGCCTCTTGAGTGAACCTTTGCACATACTCTAACAGATACCCTTTGTAAAAGCTATAGGCCTGTGAATGAAAACAAAATGTTGGAAATGCATAGCAGGTCAGTCAACTTCTGTAAACAAAAAGGCGTGTACTGACATTTCATAATTAATACTCCAATTAATACAGTAATAGAATTAAAGTCTGAAAGTTGAGTATTTCAATGAGGTTGGACATTATACAAGGATAAATGGTGATTGGAGGAGAGCCAGTTGATACACCTAGCATGCAAATGAGATGCAGGTTTATATTATATGTGGTGGACCATAATGCTAGGGATTAAGGCCTGTGCCTGTAGTGAGAGTCTGTTTCTTTTTCATAGGATAGGTTCATTTGCCATATTTTGCTTAAATTCTCTGTTTTACTTTCAGATCCGTTGAATCCTCAGCTTTTTTGCTCGCCACACTATTTTTCCTTTTGCATTTTACTTTGTGTGGATCCTACTATGTCTTTTAGCACACTGAACCCACCTCTTCATTCACCTGAGGAAGGAACAGTGCTCCGAAATCTAGTGATTCGAAACAGACCTGTTGGACTTTAACCTGGTGTTGTAAGACTTCTTACTTTAAGCACACTGTATTTAAATCCACTAGCTGCGCTCTTCTATTTTTATAAAGAAATAAATACTTTAATTCCAAAACACTATTCACAACCACCAGTGCTTTCAGTTAATGAAGTACTTTTTGATGTGTAGTTACTGTTGTAAAGAGGAAACCCAGCAGCCAGTTTGTGCATAGCAAGTACCCACAAACATCAATGTGTTGATGACTAGATAATCTTTTTGTGATTTTGATTGAGGGATAAATATCCGTTGAAACATCAAGGATGACTGCCTTGCTCTTCTTTGAAATAGAAGCATTGGATCTTTGACATCAATCCGAGCAGACATATGGGACCTCTATTTTATATCTCATCCGAAAGACGGCACCACAGTGCAGCACTCCCTCAGTACTGCACTATCGTTAGCCTTGATTTTTTACGCTCAAGCCCTGGATGCAGAATCTTGTGTCAGTCTCAATATTGAACGTTAGTGGGTTATTCATTAGATATTATGCCAAGGGGAGGGAGAAGTCTGATCCAGCTCTCAGGAGGACAAATGGGTTGTAGGGATTGGTGAAGTACAGCACTGATGGGGAGTGAAAAAGTATCGGGCAGTGGATGGTAATAAAGAGAACAATGGGAATGAAGACTTGAGGGAGAGGCAGGAACTTGGGTGAATTCAGGGAGAAAAGAGTGACAGCGTCAACTAAGTAGTAAGAAAGGTGGAATGGTAACTCGTGCCTACCATAAACCTGGGAAGGTTGCCATCTTCTGGTTGGAGCAAGAATACCATTTGATTGGGTGTTTATGACAATTGAAAGAAGAGTCTGCAATGTAGTGGAGTTGGATGGAGTACACTATCTGGAAAAGGGAGATGTATTTTGGAACTAGAATTAAGCAATTGATATTGAGCTACCTTTTGTAGTTTTTTAAACAATCTTTATTCTTCCTTCCCCATTTCTTGAGGCAATGATTTGTACAATACTACTGGCATTGGCAGCACTTTAATATCTTCCCTTAGCTGATGATCCTCTTTTATGAGCTCAATTGTCAGCAACAACTGATTCTATCCTCTCTGATCTCCACTGTTTCCTGCGTGGGTCACAGCATGAGGAGCTAGAACCTTTGATCAGGTCTGTGTCATTTCTGACAACCTGTGTGCTGGTAGTTCAGAAGGTTCACCTTTATTCCTCCACCTGTACTGTTATTATTCTTCCTGTTCCTTTAACTTGGATCTCCAATAAATCTTCAACATTTCTTCTCCATTCTATGGTATTACACGAGTGTCCAGTTTCAGTACCTTTAACTGCACATGTACAATTCTTTTGCTTCAGTAGTAAATGGAGTCCCCACTCTACCTCTTCGCTCCAGAGTCCCTATTTCGTCCTCCCATTTTTGTTTGGTCTCGTCCAGTGGTGTTCCAGCTCTGTCCAGTAACTGTCCGTATATTTTCCCACATAGCCACCCCCCCCCCCCCCCCCACCCCCCCTCCCCCCTTGCTGCATCTGCCTATCTGGCCCTCTCGTAGTGTGGTTTCTGGGGCCCCGGGATATCTTACGGTCTCTTTGCGGAGGAAGTATTTTATTTGGAGTTGTCTCATTTCCTGTCCTTTTGTTAGTTTCACTTCCTCGTCAGTTTGTCCAGTATCACCAGTCTGTGCCCTACGTAAAAGTCCCCGACCGTCAGTGTGCCCCCGTCCCACTTCCATCATTTGAAGGTGGTATCTAGCATGGCTGGGGGGAATCTGTGATTGCCGCAGATGGGGTTATAAGGGACATTTTATTTAGACCGAAGTGTTGTCTTCGTTGGGCCCACGTTCCCAGTGTGGCCGCTACCACTGGGCTAGTTGTGTATCTTGTAGAGGGGAATGGGACTGCTGCTGTAGCCAGGGCCCGGAGGGTTGTTCCTTTTCAGGAGGCCTCCTCCATCCATACCCACTGCCGGGTTCGTGTACTCATCCCATACTCTCTCTGCCATTGCTGCCAGTGGTAGTATTGTAGATTCGGTAAAGCCAATCCCCCTTTGATTTTCCTTCTTTGCACTGTCGGTTTGGGAATTCTCAGGTTCCTACTTCCCCAGACAAACGCCAAGATTAGACTGTCTACATTTTGGAAAAAGGCCTTGGGGATAAAGATTGGTATGGATCTAAACAGGAAGAGGAACCTCGGCAGTACGTTCATCTTTTTTTTTTGCCTAATTTAGAGTACCCAGTTATTTTCTTTCTCCCCCATTAAGGGGCAATTTAATGGGGCTAATCTACCTAACCCGCACATCTTTGGGTTGTGGGGGTGAAACCCATGCAGACTTGGGGAGAATGTGCAAACACCTCACGGAAAGTCACCCAGGGCTGGGATTCTAACCCGGGTCCTCAGCACCGTAGTCCCAGTGCTAACCACTGCACAACGGCAGTATGTTCTTCTTGATAGTCTGCACTCTCCCCGCCAGGGTGAGTGGGAGTGAGCCCCATCTCTGTAGGTCCTTTTTTACTTCCTCCACCAAGCTGGTCAGGTTCCATTTGTGGATCTGTGTCCAATCTCTGGCTACCTGGATGCCCAGGTAACGGAAACTGTGCTGGACCGTTTTAAACGGGAGCCCCTTCAGCTCTGCCCCTCCCCCATTTGGGTTCACTGGGAATGCCTCACTTTTGCCCAGGTTACGTTTGTAACCCGAAAAGGTTCCAAACTTCTTCAGGATCTAAATCCCTCCTGTGGCTTTGAGACATGGAGGAGCAGATCATCTGCATAGAGTGAAACTCTGCTGACCTGTGTTTCTGCAATGCAATGCTGTGTGAAGTTCTAATGTCTCAAATGATATGCTTGTTACAATTACAATCTTAATTGTAGCTATTAATAAAAAAAATTGACTTGGTGACTGATATGGTTTTGGATTGGTTACCTGTTGGAACAACTTGTAAGTTAAAATCTGGATGTATGTGTCTGTTGAGAAAATACCTTGAAACTTGCATCTCTTTCCAGCTGATCACAAAGCAGTTCTGCAAGACCAGGGCCATCTTCTGCTTCTGTCTAAATACAAAAGTGGCGTTGTGGGCACATGTGGATTCAAGTGCAAGGATAAAATAGATGTATTTATTTAAATCGCTTGTGCACTTTGCAATATTCTACTTTGGTACAAATATTTGTTTTATTTTATTTCATTGTGGCTGCAGGTGAAAAGGGAGTAAAAGTTGAATTAAATAAGCCTTCAGAACAGAGTTTGAAAGAAGCTTGACACTTCTCCTTTCCAGTGAGTTTTAAGATTTATCAAGTGAATGTCACCCAAGTGAGTGGATGAAGAATATAACACTCGTGATTGAAGATGAGAATGCAGCAACAAAATCTCTTCTGGACCTTGAATCCTGAGGCTTTGCACTGCACTAACTCTTGGGTGTACTTGTTTCAAGTGAAGAATGCCATGGTTGAAACAGTAATGGAAATCCTCAAGCTGCACAGAGGTGCATGGAATTGTTCAAATGCTCTTAATTTGTCAATTATATTTTATCTGCTAGTCATGGACTGCAGTTTTTTTCATTGTTAATTGGAATTTGGAATAATTTGATGAATAGAATTCATGGTGAATTGCAGTATTGATATCCACGAGGAAAGTATTGATTTTTCTCTCTCCCTGATTTCGCCAGTATTGCAATTTAATTCACCGGAGAGAAAATACAAACATTTTAGATTTAATTGCAATGTATCTAATACTCTAACTTTAGCGGCAGGTGAATGAATGACCTCTAGCTATGAAGAAGAATAATAACCATTCTTCCAATTGTGAGCAGCAAAAACAATCACACTCGGTTTGACCTCTCTTCTGTTTTCCCTCGTCTTATTCTATTCCTTGATCTTGTATTTTTTTAAAGATCCTTGTAATTTTGAGATTTTTTAAAAATCATCAGTAGTGCCTCCAGTTCTTGTTGCAGTGAATTTGCTGCAACTGTAGCTTTTCTACCACCAGAAAGGTTGTTGTGGTTTCTGGTGACACACAGAGTATTGGAGGGAGCGACTGATGAAGATTTTATTGCTACACTTAAAGTGATGGGTTGAAGCATCTGAAGGATAAACTATTTGCAATAAAGAGATATTCTAAAAACAATCATCTAAAAATAAACCATTTTTGGACATGTTCGCCAGTATCTAGATACATAATCTTAAACCAAGATGTTGGAACACTTGAATTGGTTTGAATGCTGGTCTGTTTTTATCTTGTGTACTTTTTAAAACTAAAGTTTTGAAGCAGTGTTTCAAAACAGCGACAATAATCTCCTTGTTTTCTCCAATCATTCTAAAGTTCCTTATTTGAATGCAAAATAAATAGTGAACCAATTTTATATACAGCTGCATTTTATATTCCGGTTATTCCTTCCTGAAGGTGTTCAGTTTGGGTACTTTTCTCTTTGAAGCTGCATCTACGTAATGTTATGTCACATGTATTCAGCATTTGGAGACAAATCAAAACCATGGTGCTTTGATACCTTCTCCATGTGGTAAGCACCTGCCTGATCTCTTTTTCTGACAATATATTTTAGAATGCCCTGTGACATGAGAGCTGCATAGCAAAGAGCATGGATATAAGATAAGAGTTGCTAATTACTATTGTTTGAACATTATAATATAAAAGTGTTAATTATGAAATAAACTGACAGCTTGCACAAGTTGCAAAAATGTAATCATTTGTTGTTTCCTGAAAGCAAGTGTGATTTAACACATCAATTATATTTCAAAAAATATTATAGTTATGAGATTGTTGGATAAGATGACATTTCTGGTAAAGAATTATTGCCTATTCAACATCAGAAAGCGAACATTGGAAAATGATTAGGAATTAGGAGCAAAAGTAGGCAATGCAGCCCTTTCAGCCTACTCTGCCATTCAATCAAGATCATGGCTGACCTCTTCCTGGTCTCTCATCCACCTTTCTACTGTTCCCCATATCCCGTTAAAAACTATTTTTATTCAAGGCATTTAACAAACATACACAGAATATCAGAACAACAACACATCATCCCAATAAACTGTGGTGGGGTTGCTGACCGCTACTCCAGCAGAATTCTTCACCGGGCAATCAGAGATGTGAAGCCCACAACATCCTTCCCACCAACGCCTCACCTGCTCCATGTTCGCCGTGGAGCAGGTTCGGCAACACCAACGCTCCCTTCTGCCTCTGTCTCTAACAGGATCCTCTTAACCCGTGGCACCTTCCCTACCCATACAAAGTCTGAAATAATCATATCCAGTTTTCGAAAGAAGGCCTTCGGTACAAAGATCAGGAGTGTCTGGAATGTGAACAGAAAACTTGGCAGAATGTTCATCTTCACCATTTAGACTCTCCCTGCCAAAGTCAAGTGCAGCGTGTCCCACCTCTTCAGATCCTCCCTAACCTCCTCCATCAGTTTTATTAAATTCCATTTGTGTAGCACCGCCCATTCCCTCGCTACTTGAATCCCCAGGTATCGAAACCTGTCTCTGGTCACCTTAAATGGCATTCCCCCTAGATTGGCTCGCCGACCAACTCGTTCACCAGGAACACTTTGCTTTTCCATACATTTAACTTGTATCTCGAGAACGCCTCAACGGGCCCATGATCCTCTCCAGCGGGTCCGAAACATACACTATAGTAGGTCGTCCATGGATAGCGACACTTCATAATCCCTCGTCACTCTGATGACCCCCAAGAGCCGTTGCCACAGGCGCTACAGCCAGCGCAAACATCAGCGGCGACAGCAGACACCCCTGCCTTGTTCCCCTGTGCAGTTCGAAGTTCCGTGAAGCCATGTCATTAGTCCGCATGCTTGCCATCGGTGCCACATATAACAGTTACACCCATGCCACAAAAATCGTCCCAAACCCGTACCTTCCCAGGACCTCGAGCAGATACTGCCACTCCACCCGGTCAATTGCCATCTTCGTGTCCATGGACACCACTATCTCCAGCACTGAGCTCTCGACGGGGTCTTGATCATGTTTAATAGCCACCTTAAGCCACCTTATATTATTAGAAAGCTGCCTGCCCTTTACAAAGCCTATTTGGTCCTCCGCTACCACCTACTTAGCTACCCAGCACCAACTTAGCCAGTACTTTCACGTCCAGCAGCTCCTCCTTCTCCAACGCCTCATTAAACGCCCCCAAGTGATGTGGTGCCATGTCCGTCACAAACTCCTTATAGAATTCCGCTGGGTAACCATCTGGCCCCGGGGCTTTTCCCGACTTCATATCACATATCAGTCATTTACAAACCCAGGGTCACGACCTGCGGGCGGGTGTTGGCAGGGTCAAGGAGCCATGCGCTGGGGCATTCCCAATCACCTGGCAATGTGCCAAATGGCAAGACTTGCTTTTAAAAATGCTGGCGACGACTGGCTTTCAGATTGCTGGCTGTTTTGCACATGCATGCTCCTTCAACAGTGTGCAGGCTCACAGCACAGCAGGGCAGAACGCCTCCTCCTGACCTCAGCGCGCTGACCCAAGAGGAGATTTTTTTTTTTTTTAGTCGCTAGAGCCTTCCTGCCTGGAGCGGCAGCAGAGAGCAGATCATACAGATGTCACGTGTTCTGGACGCAAGCGATATCACTCATTTTGCAGCTGCCAGCAGTGCTGGTGTAAATTCCAGGGCCTCGAACAACCCATGAAGAAGAAGCAAACAGGAACAAAGCAGCAGAAAGATGATTACTTGAGGTGTGGGTTTATTAATTGTGTCACTGCAAATAATGGTTCAAAGTTCATGTATGTTATATGCAGGGAAGCATCGGCAAATGAAAGAGTAAAACTCTCAAAACTTCAAAGGCATTATAAGATTAGGAGCAACACGGTGGTGCAGTGGTTAGCACTGCTGTCTCGCAGCACCGAGGTCCCAGGTTCGATCCTGGCCCTGTGTCATTGTCCGTGTGTAGTTTGCACATTCCCCCCGAGTTTGCGTGGGTTTCGCCCCCACAACCCAAAGATGTGCAGGGTAGGTGGATTGGCTACACTAAAGTGTCCCTTAATTCCCGTACCAGCCTCCCCGGACAGGCGCCGGAATGTGGCGACTAGGGGCTTTTCACAGTAACTTCATTGAAGCCTACTCGTGGCAATAAGCGATTTTCATTTCATTTCATTTTCAATTGGAAAAAATTAGTTGGGTATTCTAAATTTAAAAAGAAGAAAAAAGGCAAATTTGAGGACAAACCTCTTTGTTTTTTTTCAACAGATTCAGTAAGATCTTAATTCATCAGCTGAAGTCCTTAGCAGAAATGTGACATTGAATAACAAAGCAAGTGAGATCATGAGGACCAAGTAGGCTCACCTGCCACATTAAAGGTAGGTGAAAATGGTGGGTCGCCAAGTTGAGGCCACGTGCGTCGTGAAGATCGGCCAGTGTGAGTTGCAAAGGTTCACCGGCTTGGTGGCGAAGGTCAGCCGGTGTTGGTCCCGAAGGAAGGTCAGTTGGTAAAATTGGGTCCCGTGCCAAAATGTTTGAAAAACACTGCCTTACAATATGCAATACTCCCTCAGCTGCAAGGGCTCCTCTAGCCCCTGCCTCTTCTCTTCCTCCAACTGTTTGTCTCAGAACCATCCCATGTTCCCCTCTTCACCCTCCAGGTCTGCTCTGTATAGCTTCTTATAGTAATACCTAAACACCTCGTTTATCTTCCGTTTAGCTCCGACACATCTGCTCCAGTATCCTCAATATTTCCCTGGACAGGGCCTGCCTCCACAGCTGATGTACTGACATTCAACTCGCCTTCTCCCTGTATTTGCATGGCAACCCCCTTACCCTACACAGCTGTCCTACCGCCCTCCTCATCGTCAACCTATCTTTTCCTCCTCGCCATTCCCTCCATGGTGGGTGCCCTCGAGTACTCCCGATGTACCTTCACTATCTTGTTCTTTAGCCGTTCATATTTCTTCCTCTACCACATGTGCATTGAATGAGATCATCTCCCCTTGGAGCGCTTTTAGCGCTTCCCAAATTGTGGCCGCCGACACCTCCCCATTTTGTTTCAATTCTACATAATCTTTAATCACAGCCTGCACTTTGTCACAAAACCCTCTGTCTGCCAACAACCCCGAATCGAGCCTCCAGCCCAGCCTCTGCTCCGGTCCCGATCTAAGCTGAATCTCCACCAGTGGGTAGCATGGTCCGAGATTACTATTCCTGCGTATTCTGCCCATTCCACCCCAACGAAAACCTTCCGGCTCACTACGATAAAGTCGACTCTTGAATATACCCTATATATATGTGAGAAAAAGGAAGACTCCCTTCCCCCTGGGTTCTTGAAGTGCCATTGGTCCACCATACCCATCTTTTCCATAAACCTACCCAGCTCCTTTGCCATTCGTATTCTACCCATTGACCTGGGGCTCGACCTATCGATCCCCGGCTCTAAGACACAATTAAAATCACCTCCCATAATCAATTGGTGCATCGCCAAGTCTGGGATTGCTGCCAGCAACCCCCTCATAAAACTAACTTTGTCTCAATTCAGTGCATGCATATTCACCATCACCGGCGTCCCTTCTAATACCCCACTCACAATCACATATCTCCCACCCGGGTTCCTCACTTCCTTTGTGCTCACAAACCTTGTTTTCTTACTCATCATTGCCATCTCACCCTACAACGAAACAATAGTCAGTTTGGTTCATCCATCTTTACCAGTGGCAAACGAATTGGAGATAGGGCCACCTCTATTTAACCGTAGATAGGCCTCAGAGATAGCCTGCCGCTGGTTGTTGAATTCTGCTGCAAAAATGCTTGTAGTCATCTTGATCGCCAACGAGGTGACCTGAGTCACAGTCACAACCTCTGGCATTTTCTTCTCGACAGACGAGCCTCGAGAGGCTTCCGAATCGGATATTGGTTCTTTATTCACTGACTTCTTGGACCTAGAGCGACTGGATATTATTCTCGTGTAGAACCCTTATCCCATTTAAATGAAAAGTATCACCCCAAAACCCCCCCAGAAAACAGGGTGTGTCAGGCAGGAGCCACCTCGTTGGGGCTACTCACTCATGCCACCACTGGAAGTCCCTGTTCTCCCATATTTCTGTTAGGTTGAGAATTCCAGCAACCATGAAATCACGAAGGAACCACAATATATGTTCAACTTGTGAGAGCATATAACTTGGAAGAGGAATCTGATGGTGGTGCTCCCATGCATCTGCTGACTATGTTCTTATAGTTGTTGAAGGTTACAGCTTTTGGATATGGTGCCAATGAAGCTTTGACAGCTTGCATCCTATAGGCAGCGACCTCAGTACATTAGTGGTAGAGGGAGTAAAAGATAATCTGGTGAAATGAGTGCTTGGTGTGAATGTTTTGATGAGACCTCCATTCAGATCACTGGCCATTAATACATACAATCTCCAGTCGCCTCTTTAACTTTGTAGCCCAGGCAGAAGAAGATAAGGCAGAATAAGTCACAGTCAAACTGCAGTGTTCTGATCAGACCATACCTTGAGTAGTACTGTGATCAGTTCGAGCTGACTTGGTACCTGACCCCCAGAGTTGAAGAGCTGAGCTACAGGGAAGGACTAGGTGAGGTATTAGATGTTTTTCTGGGCATGAAGTAGATTCATTCCCAGGGTCTGATGAGATGTATTCCAGGGTGCTTAGGAGGCAAGGTGCTTAGGAGAAGATTGCTGGGACCCAGACGGAGATATTTAAATTTTTGCTGGCCACAGATGAAGTGCCAGATGACTGAGGATAGCTAATGTGGTACCTTATTAAAGAAGGCAGGGTTAAGCTGGGCAATTAGAGGCTAGTTAGTTTAACATCAATGGTAAGGAAACTATTGGAAAAAATTCTGAGACACAGGATTAATCAACATTTAAAAAGGCAAGGATCGATCAGGGATAGTCCGCATGAATTTGTTGGTGGGAGATCCTTTCTAATATAATTGAGTTTTTCGAAACGCTAACTAAATGTATTGATGAGGGTAGTGCAATTGATGTGTTTTACGTGGACTTCACTAAGGCCTTTGACAAGGTCCCACATGGAAGGCTGGTCCAAAAGGTTATAGCCCATGGGATCCAAGGTAAGTTGGCAAATTGGATCCAAAATTGGCTTGTTAATAGGAGGCAACGGGTGATGGTGGAGGGTTTATTTTGTGACCAACGGTGTACCACAAGGATTGGCGTTGTGACCCTTGCTGTTTGTTATACACATTAACAACTTGGATGTGAATGTAGAAGCTATAATTAGTAAGTTTGTAGATGACCTGAAAATTGGTGGTGGTGTTGATAGTGAGGAGGATAGTCGTAGGCTACAGACTGATAATGATCAGATGGTAAATTGGGCAGGGCAAATTCTAACTGTTGCTAACTGTCCAATGAGTCTTTTGCTCTTTCAGTCTTTCCCTGCACAACTCTCATCATTGCCTGCATGTCCCTTATCCAGGCCATTGGCTCTGACAAATTCATTTGCTTCTCCAGGGAGTTAAAGTAATGTTTTTTTTTTGGTACGTGACTCAGAACCTAGCTGGGAACAGCAGACCGAAATGTACCCAGTTATGGATAGGGCCGATTTCGCCTGGTTAAACCCAGTGACCCTGCGTTTTGCCAGCTCTGCACCAATGTCCGGGTAAATTCTGATTTTGTGACCTTCCCCAGTGCTCGCTTTCATCTGGCGTGCCCCCACGGTCCTGATATTGGTGGAGCTTGCAATAATCGCTCTCGACTGCTCCCTGGCCTTAGCTTTCGGTCTGAGCTCTGGGGGTTTGGGGAAGCTGTCTCTCCCGGCTAGGTTGCCCAACATTTGGGCGACATAGTCCGTCAGGTCTGTGCCCTCGATACATTCGGGCAAGCTCACAAACCGGATATTCTCCTGGTCCTCGACTTCCCCTTTAAGTTCCGCTGGACTGCCACCAACCTTTTCACTTCTGCCTCCAGGACGACAATTCTGTCGCTCTGGTCTGCCGAGGCCTTTTCCAGGTCGAGGATCGTCCTCTCCTGAGTCGTCACTTTCTTCCCCAGACCATCGATTGTCGTCTGCATGGTGGCCATCGTATCTGCCACCACCACCTTGACTGTCACCTGGATTTCTATCCTGATCGCCTCCATCATGGCGGTCAGCTCCTTCATCAGGAAGCTCTTCCATCCATCTCCAGGTGGTGGGAGGGGGGGCTGATGCACTCCGGGGTTTCCTTTTATTAGGGGGCCGTCCAAAATGGCCGTGATCGGCGTTCTCCCAATGAGGCCAGACCCCTGTGCTCCAGGGTTTCCCTTTGTCCAGGGGGCACCCAGCATGGCCACCAACTGTGTGTACACCCCTTGGGTGCACCCCTGCACTCTGGGGTCTCCCTTTGTTTAGGGACCCTCCAAAGTGGCTACATGTGGCGCTAGCTTGTTTCTTCAGCCTGTTCCTCATTTTCTGAAGCCCGTATGAAATGCAACTCATTTTTCAGCTCTGTTTTTGTGTTCCTTTCCCTTTCCCCCCCTTACCCCACCACTGTCCCACTTTCCTTCCTGCGTTACCCTTTCCCCATCTCCCCCTGTGATTTTTCCCTGCCCCTGCCGGGAGGTGCGCTGCGGTCCCCCTTGCTTTCTGTCTTCAGGTGCGAGCTATTTCTGCTAGTGTGTGGTGGCCTCCGTCCTGGGGCTGGTCTTGCCCCTTCCTTATGCCCGTGACTGCCCGTTTTTCCTGTTTAAACCCTCACTTGCCTTCCACAGTCCTTGCTTGTTTCTATGATCCAGTTTTCCCTTTATGGTCAGAACAAGGCAGCACAGTCCTACACAACTATGTGTTGGTGGTCATCGACACCTTCACAAAATGGGTGGAAGCATTTCCATCCAGAACGAACACGGCCAAAACGATAGCTAAAATCCTAACTCAGCACATCTTCACAAGATGGGGACTCCCCCGCAGTATAGAGTCCGATCAAGGCTCCCATTTTACAGGACATGTAATGAAAAACGTCCTCACAATTTTCGGTATAAAACAGAAGTTCCATATCGCATACCACCCCCAGTCAAGCAGCATAGTAGAAAGGATGAACAGGACTTTTAAAGCCACCCTCAGAAAAATGGTGCAACAGCACAATAGCACCTGGGACACAGTTCTCCCCTTTGCTTTAATGTTCATACGAAACACGGTATACACGTCCACAGGATACACCCCCCATATCCTCATGACCGGACGCCCCATGAAAGGGACAGTATTTATTAGGACTGGATTTGGCCAGCCCCACAGTCACCGCCCTCACGCATGAAAAAGCTGTACAGCAGATTATTGAGAATGTAAAGGCAGCCCAGCTTGCAGCAGCTGTAAGACTTGGGACCCGCAAGAAGCAAAGCAAAGTTTGCTTTGATAAGACGGTACACGCCACGGAATTTGTAGTAGGGCAGCAAGTCATGCTCGACCTATACAACCCCAGTTTGTTCCTCTCCCCCAAATTTGCCGGACCGTACTCCATCTCTGACAATGTCAGCCCCTCTGCATACAGTAAGAAGTCTTACAACACCAGGTTAAAGTCCTCTGTAAACAAGATCACATATCCCAATGGCAAGTCTGTGTGGTTCCACATAAACAAGCTTAAGGCTTATGGCTCGCAGAACAACCACAGCACACCACGCTATGATTACACCCTTGCACCAGGCCCCACTCCCAGCGACTCCGAACATGATTCCAGCGACCCCTTCGAGATAACTCACATTAAAGCCCCTGATCCAGACCCACCGCCCAACGATTACAGATTGAACCCCAGCAGCTCCAACCTCGATACGAATTACTGGCACCGAGACAATTCGTTCAGGCTCATCCGGAATGATGAGATGAACCCCAATTCGCCCCAAGCCGTTTTAGCACGATTACTCCAGTCAAGAGTATGGCAGCCGGGAGAAGATGATGACTTGGAGTCTGACTCTGTTCGCTATAGAGCAATGAAGTGTCCACATGATGGTAAAAAGGAACCGATGGAGATTTACGGTGTTCTTTCTGATGGAATCTGCACGATTTTGTTATGTTAGTTTGATGTTTAAATGTTTGTTAATGTCAATGTTGAATGTTGTTTGTTCGCTACATGTTTTTATGGCCCCACGCCACCACTCCTTTGACACCCGCTGGCAGTTAAAAGAACAATTTTGTCCATAGATAACAGTTCATAACTATTCTTCTGCTTCGAGGCAGAAGATGCATAACTGCAACCACCACCACGACCACACTCTTACCCGTTGTCGTCCGGTCACTCAGGCAGTGGAGTAACGGCACTGGTCCCTGCCCTGTCTGAGGACCCCCTGGTCAGCTATGCTCAGGTAGAGCACATACGGCACTGGTCACCGTCCTAACCGGGGATCCCATCCATTCTTACCCGCCGCAGCCCATACGCACCCCATTTTGGCACTTTTAGTTCAAAACTTTTCTGTTTGTTTTTGGCGACCCTTCGGTTGCTTCCAGATGCTATTTACACTCTCGAACACTGGGATGATAGATCGCACAGGCTGCGAGACGACTCGCACTGTGTCGGTTTTTTTCTCGGCTGTCTTGGCCCAAAGATTTGGTTTTTAAAAGAAAATGAGGGAGTCACAGATGGTGACCAATTATAATGGGTAATTGGCAATAAAGGACAGACGGACAGACATACGAGACCTTAATCAAGTTAATAACAGATATTATGCTTGTGTCCATAGAACTCCGGAACCTCAGAAGAAGACAGAAAGAAGGAAAGATGAAGACAACCATCATGCTCTACAGTTGGATCTTAGCGGGATACCTCCAGTTGCGCGCGGACGCTACCCCCCTGACCCCTACCATGCAGGCCGTGAATGTTACACACTCCTGCCATACACCGTACCCCGAGGCAGTAACCAGTACACCGACCTGGTGTGACAAGTTCATAACCCTTTCCTACATTGTGGAATCACTATTAGTACTTGCGATACTCTGCAGTGTAGTGCAGACCCTCAGGCTAAGGAAATGGTGGAGGAATGTCTCCCGCACTCGCACTCCGATATAGACACTTAAATCCCCTATTTGTGGACTTCAACAAACCCCCCCAACCCCTTTAAGTGAATTAAAATGCATCCGTTTTTGTTGTGTGTGTGTGTGTCTTCGTTCCAATAAAAAGAAATGTAAAACTCTGTACTTGACCTGTGTTGCTGCTATTTGTACAGTTTAAAATGTTGCAAATTCTTTTGATTGTTTGATTGAGGATAGTTTAGTTAAGAATAGTTAGAGGTTCCAGTTTTTTAAAATTTTGTAATAGATGCCTGAATGTCATGGCACCCCATAGAATTTTATAGTGATGTATATACATAGAGTAATTTAAGTAAAAGTCTCAATTCATAGGACAGAGTAGTGTAGGACCTGTCCTTACTTATGGGTGCCCGACTTCAGAGAAGAACAAAGAAGATGCAGTTATAGAACATAGAACAGTACAGCACAGAACAGGCCCTTCGGCCCTCGATGTTGTGCCGAGCAATGATCACCCCACGTAACCCGTAATCCAACAATCCCCCCCATTAACCTTACACTACGGGCAATTTAGCATTTTTGCAATTTAGGCCAATCCACCTAACCAGCACATCTTTGGACTGTGAAGTTATGTGATCGTTCGCGTTGAGGATCACAAGGAGGGAGTGTAGCCGTCTGGGATGGCCATTTCCAGATTACAGAATGGATGATAGAACATTACAGCGCAGTACAGGCCCTTCGGCCCTCGATGTTGCGTCGTCCTGTGAAACCCCTCTAAAGTCCCTCTACACTATTCCCTTATAGTCCATATGCCTATCCAATGACCATTTGAATGCGTTTAGTGTTGGCGAGTCCACTACTGTTGCAGGCAGGGCATTCCACGCCCTTACTACCCTCTGAGTAAAGAACCTACCTCTGACATCTGTCCTATATCTATCTCCCCTAAATTTAAAGCTACGTCCCCTCGTGCTGTACATCACCATCCGAGGAAAAAGGCTCTCAATGTCCACCCTATCTAATCATCTTGTATGCCTCAATTAAGTCACCTCTTAACTTTCTTCTCTCTAATTAAAACAGCCTCAAGTCCTTCAGCCTTTCCTCATAAGATCTTCCCTCCATACCAGGTAACATCCTTGTAAATCTCCTTTGTACCCTTTCCAATGCTTCCACATCCTTCCTATAATATGCCGACCAGAACTGCACGCAATACTCCAAATGCGGCCGCACCAGAGTTTTGTACAACTGCAACATGACCTCATGGCTCCGAAACTCAATTCGTCTACCAATAAAAGCTAACACACGAACGCCTTCTTAACAACCCTCTTAACCTGGGTGGCAACTTTCAGGGATCTATGGACATGGACGCCGAGATCTCTCTGCTCGTCCACACTACCAAGAATCTTACCATTAGCCCAGTACTCTCTTCCTATTATTCCTTCCAAAATGAATCACCTCACACTTTTCTGCATTAAACTCCCATTTGCCACATGTCAGCCCAGCTCTGCAGCTTATCTATGTCCCTCTGTAACTTGTAACATCCTTCTGCACTGTCCACAACTCCACCGACTTTAATGTCATCTGCAAATTTACTCACCCATCCTTCTATGCCCTCCTCCTCCCGGTCATTTATAAAAATGACAAACAGCAGCGACCCCAAAACAGATCCTTGTGGTACACCACTAGTAACTGGACACCAGTCAGAACATTTCCCATCAACCACCAATCTCTGTCTTCTATAGTTACTGGGGTTATCTCTACTCCCCTTCTTGAACAAGGGGACAACATTTGCTATCCTCCAGTCTTCTGGTACTATTCCTGTAGACAAAGATGACTTAAAGATCAAAGGCTGAGCAATCTCCTCCCTAGCTTCCCAGAGAATCCTAGGATAAATCCCATCTGGCCCAGGGGACTTATCTATTTTCACACTTTCCAGAATCGCTAACACCTCCTCCTTATGAACCTCAAGCCGTTCTAGTCTAGTAGCCTGTATCTCAGTATTCTCCTCGACAACTTTGTCTTTTTCCTGTGTGAATGCAGACGCAAAATACTCATTTAGCACCTCTCCTATCTCCTCGGACTCCACGCACAACTTCCCACTACTGTCCTTGACTGGCCCTACTCTTACCTTAGTCATTCTTTTATTCCTGACATATCTATAGAAAGCTTTAGGGTTATCCTTGATCCTACCTGCCAAAGACTTCTCATGTCCTCGCTTAACTCTTAGCTCTCTCTTTAGAGCCTTCCTAGCTAACTTGTAACTCTCAAGCGACCCAACTGAACCATCACGTCTCATCTTCACATAAGCCTCCTTCTTCCTCTTGACAAATGATTCAACTGCTTTAGTAACCCATGGTTCCCTCACTCGACCACTTCCTCCCTGCCTAACAGGTACATACTTATCAAGGACACGCAGTAGCTGTTCCTTGAACATGCTCCACATTTCCATTGTGCCCATCCCCTGCAGTTTTCCTCTCCAGGCGATGCATCCTAAGTCTTGCCTCATCGCATCATAATTGCCTTTCCCCCAGTCAAAACTCTTGCCCTGCAGTGTATACCTATCTCTTTCCATCGCTAAAGTAAACGTAATCAAATTGTGGTCACTATCACCAAAGTGCTCACCTACCTCCAAATCTAACACCTGTCCTGGTTCATTACCCAGTACCAAATCCAATACGGCCTCGCCTGTCATTGGCCTATCTACATACTGCATCAGGAAACCCTCCTGCACACATTGGACAAAAACGGACCCATCTAAAGTACTCAAACTATAGTTTTTCCAGTCAATATTTGGAAAGTTAAAGGCTCCCATAACAACTACCCTGTTACTTTCGCTCCTATCCAGAATCATCTTTGCAATCCTTTCCTCCACATCTCTGGAACTTTTTGGAGGCCTATAGAAAAGCCCTAACAGGGTGACCGCACCTTTCCTGTTTCTTAACTCATCCCATAATATCTCAGTATTTGAGTCCTCATCAATGTTTGCAAAGACTATAGGGAAACATGGACAATGCTAAGAAAGCAGGCATGCACAGAGCCTGGATGGGTATTGAGAAGGCAACACCTGGACGAGACTGAAACTGTAGGTAGATTAGCATATTGATGGCCCATCTCCGGGAACAATGGAATAACATTCAAGTAACCGATACTAAGGCAGACACCCCGGCGCTAGAAAAGACACAAACAAAGCCAGGCCAACAGCCACCTTAGACACGCCCAGCCATCAGGGCACCCACCCGTTTATTGGTCGAGATCAATACCGATGATCAAGATACGGTCCAATTAATTGGGGCCACGTTCAAGGCCCACCCAAAATCGCGCGAAGCCCCCTTCAGGTATAAGAAGAAGCCCCCAAGAGGGAATCGCTCTCTTGGACTTGGCTCTCGAACCGGAGAGACCCGTCCACCAGCTGCACCAGAAGCAAGTAAGTCCAAGGGCAATGCTCACTATCAAACGGACGACCTCAGCTGTTCTCCTGTTACCTCTTCGAACCCAACAACCTCAGATCGGAACAACGGCCATTGTTCCTCTGACTGAGTGGGCACCCGAAGTTAAGTATAGGCGTTAGCGTGAGAGATAGTTTATTTCATGGTATTTGTGCATGAGTAGAGATTATTGTGTAAATAAATAGTATTGACTTTGAACTAACTAACTGGTGCATTGGTTCTTTGATCAGTATTCGGGTTTGAACCGTGTGGCGGTATCGAAAGATACCTGGCGACTCCAGAGCAAAACAATTAGGATTAAGGAAGGCAACCATATTTAGAGCCAGATAAACAGAGCAACAAAAGGGTGGTCAGGCTTTCAAAAAAACACGTGGCTGGCGGAGTTCCTTTTTGACTATCACACAACAACATATGTGACAACGGGAATTGCCCGTGCAGAACCTCAGCAGGAAAGTGGAGGTGCAGCAGGAAACGCAAAAGCAGCACCATGACCTGAGGATGCCAGGATAGCAATATCAGTCAGGAGACGTGGCACTTTAGCCCACAGGTGTCGTGCTGGAGCAAACAGGACTGGTCTCATACAAAGTTCGGATTCAGGGGAAAGTTCAGTGGAAGCATTTGGACCACCTAAAGAAGCAGGAGTATTGACGTCTCCTTCGTGCCAGATCTGCCCCTCAGCCTGGGGACCCAACTGACTAGATCCCAGCACTCAGTCAAGCAGGGTCTTCTGGCTCAGAAATGGACACAGAGGTATCATGTCCACTGAGGACTGAGGTCCCAGCAAATATTTCAAAGGTCAGCCAGAAAACATGGCACTTGATGAACCAATACACACCTAACCCAGAACTGCAGTAAGCATAATCACAGCGACGGGCAAAGTGCTGCAGAAGGCCCCTACCATTGGCGGCTGCCGGGGGAGGTGTGTATCAGCTGACTTTAGGGGGAGGGGTTTTTATAACCACGGAGAAACCATTGTTGGTCTCCCCATAAGACTCGTGGAAGATGAGCTTCCCAGGTAAGGGTAGAGGCCACCCAACTGGAGCCTGTTACAGACTTACATAAAAGCTGGCCCAAAGCATGGCCTGGTGTGGTTAGTTCTCCCAGCAAGAACTGGAGTGGGAGCGAGTTACTGCCTTGAGCAGAATATTATATATAGTTAAATAAATCTCTGTTCTATTTCCTCAAGTTACCAAAACCACCATCTACATGAAGTCTTGGAGAGAACCTGAAAAGCTGGGATCAAGCTAAACACAGACAAATGAATTGTGAAAATGACAGAATGCCAGTTCAGAATGTTATACGCCCCTGATGAAGTCAAACCTGATGAAGTCAAACAGTCTAGAAAAAGTCATAACTATCTCTGAGATGGATGGTGCTATAGATAAGAAAGCGGAGGAGTTTCCATGGTGTTAATTCTTTCATACCTCACATGTCAGAAACATAGCAAACCTATGAGAGCTGATGAGAGAGGATGTTGAGTACCAGTGATTGAAGTCTCATGAGTGAAGTTTCAGCAAACTCAAAAATGTAGAATACAAGGAGACCAGTTAGTAATACTATAATGGAAAGAAACTTGCCACTCTACAAGCAGGCCAGGTAGCAGCTCTGGTACAAGATGAAATGCCAATAGCATTCTCATCCAGAGTCCTATCACCAGATATGCTGACATAAAAAGAGAGGTTTTGGCCAACTTGTATGGATATGGGCAATTCCATTCAGATCCTGTGGGAGAAAGTTCATTGTGGGGAGTGATCATGTCCACTAGAGCAGATCTACAAGACAAATCTGTGTAGAATACCAGCAAGTCTGCAGACATTACTCCTGAGGCTTCAGAGTTACAATTGAACTCTTTTAGAAAAAAACTAGCAGGAAATGGTGCTAGCGGATGTGCTATCTCAGTTGTCATCACAGAAAAACCACGAGATTAAAGATCTAGGTATAAAGGCTCATCACCTAGTGGATGCACCACCACCAAAATGGAGTCAAATTAGAGATGAGAACAGCAAAGACAAAGAGTTACAGATGGTCTCTCTCAGCGAATGATTGCGGGATAGCCTTATAAGATACAACAGTCAGAAATACAGTAGTATTAGTCTTTCAGAGAAGATGATTGTGTTATGCTAGTTGGATCCAGAAAAATCGTACCCAAAATTATGCAGAACGAACCTCTCCAGATGATACATGAAGGCCACATGGGAGTGGAGAAATATAAGCTCAGAGCCTGAAGAGCAGTGTACAGGACATCAAAATAATGGTACCTGCATACAATGTATGCCAGGTGTATAGAAATGCATTATGGCATATTGTGGGAGCTGATTTATTCACACATAATCATGAATGGTATCTCTAGTTGCAGGCTGCCACACCAACTTCCCTTTTAACAGAACAATTTGAGACGCACAACAATCATCTCAGCAGTACAAGTTGTGTTTGCTCAGCAAGGGATAACTGAAAAAGTAATATGTGATTAATGGAACCCAATTCACTTCCAGAGAATTTAAGGAATTTGCTGAGCAATATGGGTTCAAATCATCACGTCATTACCATATTATCAAAGGTGGCTTGGGTTTATAGAAAGATACACTGAGGAGAATCCTCATGACATGCCAAGAGACAAAGGAAGATTAAAACCTTGCCTTATTGCCTTTTGAACTACACCTCTCAAGACTGACATGGGATTACTTACAGAGCTTCTGAATAGAAAAAAGTACCAGACAACTCTGCCAAGCAAGATACATCCTCCAAGTGATCAGGAGGACGTAAGACAACAACTCACTGATGCATAGGTTAGAAGAACACTTCAAAAAGCGTCCCAAATCACTGAGTTGTTGAGAGGGCAAATTATACATGTACAGATCCAATCTGGAAAACTTGGAACTCTACAAACGTTGTTAGTGAAACTGAGAATCCAGGGACAGACAACATTGAGAACATATTCAACCTACATTGGATTGAGAAAAACAGTAAAGGTCATCAACAATATCACTAACAAGCGACAGAACATCAACAGCATCACCAAAATACAAAAGAAATCAACACCAGAAACAATGCACAACCCTGACAATACTGGGTACAACATCGCCAGTACAGAATGCCAACACATCACAGAGCAATGAATGCCAAATCCATGAGATGAAGGCACAATATCCTACTACCTAAATGATCCGAATAATGTTTCTGAGAAAACAAGTTGTAAAAGACCCTTGTCGTGTTCAGTTAAATTATAAAAGCCCATTGTTAATTTTCTTTAGCTTTTGGTGTCTAAACGACTGATTGGAAATGTTGTAATGCCTCTTTCCACGATTCTTTTTAGAAGAGGGATATTTATTGTGCAGTATGTACTCCGGTACAGTCGACCAGGCTAGATGGGATTGAGGTTCACAAGGAGGAGGTGTTAGCAATTTTGGAAAGTGTAAAAATAGATAAGTCCCCTGGGCCAGATGAGATTTATCTTAGGATTCTCTGGGAAGCCAGGGAGGAGATTGCAGAGCCTTTGTCCTTGATCTTTATGTCGTCTTTGTCGACAGGAATAGTGCCGGAAGACTGGAGGATAGCAAATGTTGTCCCCTTGTTTAAGAAGGGGAGTAGAGACAACCCTGGTAATTATAGTCCTGTGAGCCTTACTTCGGTTGTGGGTAAAATGTTGGAAACGGTTATAAGAGATAGGGTTTATAATCATCTTGAAAAGAACAAGTTGATTAGCGATACTCAACACGGTTTTGTGAAGGGTAGGTCATGCCTCACAAACCTTATTGAGTTTTTTGAGAAGGTGACCAAACAGGTGGATGAGGGTAATGCGGTTGATGTGGTGTATATGGATTTCAGTAAGGCGTTTGATAAGGTTCCCCACGGTAGGCTATTGCAGAAAATACGGAAGTATGGGATTGAAGGTGATTTAGCGGTTTGGATCAGTAATTGGCTAGCTGAAAGAAGACAGAGGGTTGATGGCAAATGTTCATCCTGGAGTTCAGTTACTAGTGGTGTACCGCAAGGATCTGTTTAGGGGCCACTGCTGTTTGTTATTTTTATAAATGACCTGGAAGAGGGTGTAGAAGGATGGGTTAGTAAATTTGCAGATGACACGAAGGTCGGTGGAGTTGTGGATAGTGCTAAAGGATGTTATAGGATACAGAGGGACATAGATAAACTGCAGAGCTGGGCTGAGAGGTGGCAGATGGAGGTTAATGTGGAAAAGTGTGAGGTGGTTCACTTTGGAAGGAGTAACAGGAATGCAGAGTACTGGGCTAATGGCAAGATTCTTGGTAGTGTAGATGAACAGAGAGATCTCGGCATCCAGGTACATAAATCCCTGAAAGTTGCCACCCAGGTTAATAGGGCTGTTAAGAAGGCATATGGTGTGCTAGCCTTTATCAGTAGGGGGATTGAGTTTCGGAGCCACGAGGTCATGCTGCAGCTGTACAAAACTCTGGTGCGGCCGCACCTGGAGTACTGCATGCAGTTCTGGTCACCACATTATAGGAAGGATGTGGAAGCTTTGGAAAGGGTTCAGAGGAGATTTACTAGGATGTTGCCTGGTATGGAGGGAAGGTCTTACGAGGAAAGGCTCAGGGACTTGAGGTTGTTTTCGTTAGAGAGGAGAAGGCTGAGAGGTGACTTAATAGAGACATATAAGATAGTTAGAGGGTTAGATAGGGTGGACAGTGAGAGTCTTTTTCCTCGGATGGTGATGACCAACACGAGGGGACATAGCTTTAAATTGGGGGGTGGTAGATATAGGACAGATGTCAGAGGCAGTTTCTTTACTCAGAGAGTAGTAGGGGTGTGGAACGCCCTACCTGCAACAGTAGTAGACTCACCAAATTTAAGGGCATTTAAGTGGTCACTGGATAGACATATGGATGAAAATGGAATAGTGTAGGTCAGATAGGCTTCAGATGGTTTCACGGGTCGGCGCAACATCGAGGGCCGAAAGGCCCGTACTGTGCTGTAATGTTCTATGTTCTATGATTTGGGAGCTGTATTATACCTGTGGTGCCTGAAGGACCATCGGCGAACAATGCTCGTTGGTCTGCCCAAAACGTGTTGATCTTCTAGTGTAGTTGACATCGATGGAGTGTTGCAGACTAGCCCATTCCAAGGCTAGGGTTATATGCTGAGGGATACACTAAAGCTTGTTGCTGCCACAACAAAGGCACAATGGGAAAAGATTACTTTCTAAAGTCTTTCAGCCAAACAATGCAAAGTCGCTCAAGCTGTAAACCTGATAAGGAATGTACATTGTGAATAGTCAGAGCATCATTGAATAGTATTGAAATTATTTTATGGCACCTGAGTGGAAAATGCTATATGGAGAAACGTTGAAGGCTATTGCATAATTTTCAATTTGAAAGGTTTTGCCCGCAGGCAGTATGCCTGAAGTAGAATGCATATATTATTGTAAATATCAAGAGTATTACAAATATATCAACGTGCCCGAGTGGAACGTGCTCTATGAATTACTGCACTTTCTGTAATTTTCAAGTTGAAATGTTTTGTAATTTACTTTAAACAAATTTTGTGAATAAAATACAGAGTGGGTGAAAATATGTGCTCAGGCTGCCATGGTCATTGCTGCATTTCAGTCAGGGGCGAGCAACAATGCATCAGCCAGCAGCACATGATAAGATCTGTAAAATACATTCAACAAATTTCCACCACGTTGTGTCTAAAAGTGAGATTATTTCTAACCTCTGGGAATCACAAGACATGACAGTGCCCCCCAAAGGCTTAGTCATGTCCATCCCCTCAGCTGACAAGAGGTGAAAGGCAACCAAGTGGGAATTATAAAGTCAGCCCCACAGTTATTAAACAGGGTTAGGGCAGGCTCCTCCACAAAAATGGACTCCACTTTCTTGATAAAAGCGGCAAGTTAAAGTCCAACAGGTTTATTTAGAATCACGAGCTTTCGGAGCGTAGCTGATGAAGATGAGCATAGCTGACACTTGTGTTCGGTACACTGGTATAACACTGGCTGCGACTGGATGCAGCATAGATCAAAAAGATACTCCAGATCTTGAAGTTAGTTCAATCAGGTTTATTGAACTAATGGCACAGTTAGCACAGTTCTCTGTGAGTTTGACTCTCTGCTAATTTAAGTACGGTTACTCTGTCTGACTGAACCAGACTAGCTCTTAGCCACGTGGTGGAGGTGTGAGATTGTAACAACACCCTTGACTGACTCTCTAGATGTTCATCAGTGGAAAAAGGCGGTGTGTGAGTGCCTCATGTCTTTTATAGTCAGATCCCATCCCTGAGTGTCCTGCCTGCTTATTGGTCATATCCATTAGCTGCTTGTCTGTATATCATTATGTGTGTGTGTGTGTGTGTGTGTGCCTGCATATCATGACATCGCCCTTTTTGTAACGTTTGGATGACATGTGAGCGTATTTACAAGAATAGGCCAATATTAACATATATACATGCAGTGGATGTGAACATATGTACATGTGAAAACAGCTGTCTAATGCGAGAACACAGAACATAGCAAACAGAACAAATGTTCACAAGTCCAGTCTCTGTGGCTTGCGTCTGATCCTGGTCGACCGCCGGAGAGGTGGTGGTGGGGACGACAGCGCCTTGATGGACGGGATTGAAGCCGGACTGGTGGCCTCATGAGTCGAGGTATCAGGAGGTGGCAAAACAACAGAAGGAAACGGAGAAGAATGTGGTTGCGGGCAGGCACTTTTGCACAGTGCCCGTCTTGTTTCATCGCACAACAGAACCATCAGCCAGACGCACAACATACGAGCCGGGGGGGAGGGGGGGGGGGGGGGGGGCAGCCTGTCGAGCAACGACAGCTGTAGCTGACCAGCCTCCATCAGGGATCTTGACCCGAACAGTGTCTGACGGGGATAACATGGGCAAATCGGTGGCATGAGCATCATAGCCCTGTTTTTGCCAGTCTCGGAGTTGCTGCACCTTCTGCAGCACCGGAAGGTGATCCAAGTTGGGCATGTGTATGGCTGGAAATGTCGTTTGCAGATCCCTGTTCATCAGGAGTTGAGCCGGCGACATGCCAGTGGATAGTGGGGTCGCCCTGTACGCAAGCAGCGCAAGGTGAATGTCAGACGCAGAATCCACGGCCTTGCAGATGAGCTGCTTCACTACGTGCTCTCCTTTCTCAACTTTTCCGTTTGACTGCGGATAGTGTGGGCTGAAAGTGACGTGTTTGAACTGATACGATTGGGCAGAGACCATTCTTGGGCCATTGTCAGTCATGAGTGAGTGGGATACCATGCCTGGAGAACATCTCCTTACAGGCCTTGATGACGGTCTGAGATGTGAGGTCTGAGAACTTCACGACTTCAGGGTAATTGGAAAAATAATCAATGATTAACACGTAATCACGACCATTTGCATGAAAGAGATTAATGCCAACCTTGGACCACGGACAGGTTTTGATTTCATGCTGCTGAAGTATCTCCTTACTCTGCGCTGGCTGGAAGCGTTGACAGGTCGCACAGCTAAGGACCATGTTCGCGATGTCGTGGCTGATCCCGGGCCAGTAAACAGCCTGCCTGGCTCTGCGTCTGCACTTTTCCACACCCAGGTGGCCCTCATGGATTTGACGGAGCACTAAGCTCTGGAGACAGTGTGGAATTACAGTCCGTCCAGTTTGAGGAGGATACCATCAACCAACGTCAGGTCGTCCTTTACATTGAAAAATTGAGGGCACTGCCCTTTTTGTCAGCCATTGGCTAGGTGTTGCATAACACGCTGCAAGAGGGGATCTTTGGCTGTCTCCTCATGGATACAAATCACCTTCTCATCAGATGCCTGGAGGGTGCTAGCACACAGCTGCACCTGTGACTCAACCTGTGACTCAATTTGCCGGATGGCGTTCGGTGATTCATGCGGCATGGTGATGGAGAGGGAATGATGAGCTCCTTGCCAGGCGTGTACACTAGGTCAAAGTCGTACCTTCTGAGTTTGAGGAGGATGCGCTGCAACCGAGGCGTCATGTCATTAAGGTCCTTGTGGATAATGTGGGCCAGGGGCCTGTGAACCATCTCGACTGTGAATGTTGGCAGGCCGTAGACATAGTCGTGAAACTTGGAATGCCAGTGAGAAGGCCCAGGCATTCCGTCTCAATTTGTGCATACCTTTGTTCAGTGGGCGTCATTGCCCTTGATGCGTAGGCAACCAGTGCCCAGGATGAAGTGTCATTGCGTTGCAGCAGCACCGCACCGATGCCATCCTGGCTCGCATCTGTCGAGATTTTCGTTTCCGTGTCTGGGTCGAAAAATGTCAATATGGGTGCAGTGGTGAGCTTGGCTTTCAGCTCCAACCACTCTGCCTGATGGGCCGCCTTCCACTCTTAAGGCAGTGGGCTTCTTCATTAGGTTTCGTAGGGCCGTGGTGTGTGAGGCCATGTTTGGGACGAACTTGCCCAGAAAACTGACCATGCCCAGGAAGCGCAATACTGCCTTCTTGTCTTCCTGGACCTTCATGGCTGCGATAGCCTTGACTTTGTCTGCGTCGGGGCACATGCCCTGCTGAGAGATCTGGTCTCCTTGGAACTTGAGTGTCGACATGCCAAAGTAATATTTGGCCCTGTTCAGCTTCAGGCCATTGGCGTAGACACGGCGGAATACCTGCTGGAGATGGGAAACATGCGCCTCAGGGGTCTTGGACCATATGATGACGTCATCCATGTACACACAAACCCCTTTGATGCCCTCCATCATCTTCTCCATGATGCGATGAAATATTTACGATGCCGAGACGATGCCGAGCGGCATAGGGTTATAGCAGTACCAGCCAAAAGGTGTGATGAAGGTGCAGAGCCTTCTACTGGACTCATCCAGCTGGATTTGCCAGAAACCATGACGCATCTAACTTCATGAAAAACCTTGCATGTGCCATCTCACTGGTGAGTTCCTCCAGCTTTGGGATGGGGTAGTGTTCACGCATTATATTCTGGTTGAGATCATTAGGATCAATGCAGATGCACAGGTCTCCAGAGGGTTTTTTAACCACCACCATCGAGCTGACCCAGTCAGTCGGTTCGGTTACCCTGGAAATGATTCCCTGCTGTTGCAGCTCCTTGAGCTGGATCTTCAGGGGCTCCTTCAGCGGAGTCAGGACCCGGCATGTGCATGGACCACTGGCTTGGCATCCGGTCGCAGTAGGATCTTTTACCGATAGGGCAAAGTGCCCATCCCGTCAAACACAACTGGATACTGAGCGAGGATGTCATCAATGCCATCGCAGCCATGAAGGTCCCGGAAGACAAGAAGGCAGTATTGCGCTTCCTGGGCATGGTCAGTTTTCTGGGCAAGTTCATCCCAAACATGGCCTCACACACCACGGCCCTACGAAACCTAGTGAAGAAGTCCACTGCCTTAAGATCCACGTTGGAGGATGTCGTTGAATTAATCCGCTGCACCAGGTTTAGCTTTTTGCAGGCATGCACGCCCAGTAAGGATGCCCTGTCCGGCTTGACAATTTCACACCTTAGCCTTGCCATGGGTGCTCCGGTTGGAGACAAGTAGATGGCAGGTCCCCAGTGCCGTGATGGCATTACCGTTATAGTCCAGGAGCTGGTAGGCTGCTGGAAGGACCTTGAGGGGCTTCTTGATGTTTTTGAAGTCTGCCTGTGAGAGAAGGTTAGCAGAAGCACCTGTGTCCAGCTTGAACTGGATGGAGCAGCGGTTGACCTGCATCACCGCACGCCATTCGTCCTCCGAATCCACAGCGAGGATGGACTGAATGCGAGATGAAAATGAAATGAAAATCGCTTATTGTCACGAGTAGGCTTCAATGAAGTTACTGTGAAAAGCCCCTAGTCGCCACATTCCGGCGCCTGTCCGGGGAGGCTGATACAGGAATCGAACCGTGCTGCTGGCCTGCTTTAAAAGCCAGCGATTTAGCCCAGTGAGCTAAATCAGCCCCTTTTTGCAGGCATGAGTTAGGTGTGGCATGTTGACGTGTGGTAATGATGCCCACTCGTTAGGCGGATTCCAGGCACTCGTCCTCTGGATCCGTTGTACTGCCAGGATCAGAATCCTGTCATCGTCGTTGCATATTCTGGATGCGCCGTTGTCGGAATTGGAAGCACTGGCCTCTGACAGGTGGTGCAGACC
The DNA here is from genome assembly GCF_902713615.1 of Scyliorhinus canicula. Taxonomy (NCBI): domain Eukaryota; kingdom Metazoa; phylum Chordata; class Chondrichthyes; order Carcharhiniformes; family Scyliorhinidae; genus Scyliorhinus; species Scyliorhinus canicula. Next base: position 179,574,964 of record NC_052151.1, read on the forward strand.
TGCACAAGGCTGCATAGTGTTGAGGCTTTCCGCAGTTTGTCGTCGTGCAGGGCAGTGTCCCTTTAAGTGGGTGTTGCCACATTTCAGGCACGTCATGACGACATCGTCGCACATGTGCAGTGTTCATGTCGGCCGCTTTGTTACCCCGTTCGCATCGCGCATGCAGGGTGCCCCGGGAAAAGCGCGCAAAATGGCCGCTGTCTTCAATGCTGAGGCGCTGCATCCGGGAGATGGCCTGCACACTCTCTGCCTCTTGGGAGGCAAGTTTCTCATTTGCAGCCGATTTGTATTGAGCATACCGATTTTTTGCGTGCTCATGCACTGTACATGTTTCAATCGTGACTGGCAGGGTCATATGCTTGATTTTTAAGAGCTGTTCTCTCAGAGGATCAGAGTGAACTCCAAACACGATTTGGTCTCTGATCATGGGAGTCAGCGATATCACCAAAGTTGCAGGACTGCGCTAGCAGGCGGAGGGTAGTTAAGAAGGCACTGAAAGATTCATCTTTACCTTGAAGACGTTGTTTGAAAATGTAGTGCTCGAAGATTTCATTGGTGTCCACTTCACAGTGACTATCGAATTTGTCCAGGATGGTCTGAAACTTTGTCTTGTCCTGGCCTTCGGTTAAACGAGTTGAAGAGTTTGATGGCTTGATCATCCACTGTTGAGAGGAGAGGCGCGATCTTCCTGGCATCAGATGCACCCTCGAAGTCTGAGGCCGCGATGTACAGCAGAAACTTTTACTTGAATGTCCGCCAGTTGGCACTGAGATTGCTGGAGGTCCTGAGCTGGTGAGAAGCCTGAATCTTCTCCATGGTGCCAGGATACAGTTGCTGGTCGTCACGGAGCAGACTGAGGTAAGCCACTTTAAATTAGTAGTCTCCTGGTATCATGTCGTGTTGGGTACACTGGTCTAACACTGGCTGCAACTGGATGCAGCATAGATCAAAAAGATACTCCAGGTCTTGAAGTTAGTTTAATCAGGTTTATTGAACTAATGGCACAGTTAGCACAGTTCTCTGTGAGTTTGACTCTCTGCTAACTTAAGTGTGGCTACTCTGTCTGAGTGACCAGACTAACTCTTAACCACGTGGTGGAGGTGTGAGATTGTAACAACACCCTTGACTGACTCTAGATGTTCATCAGTGGAAAGAGGCGGAGCCTCGTGTCTTTTATAGTCAGATCCCACCCCTGAGTGTCCTGCCTGCTTATTGGCCATATCCTGTTCTCTGTGTCCCTTAGCTGCTTGTCTGTATATCATTATGTGTGTGTGTGTGCGCCTACATATCATGACACACCCACCTGAGGAAGGAGCTGTGCTCCAAAAGCTAGTGATTCAAAACAAAGCTGTTGGACTTTATCTGGTGTTGTAAGACTTCTTACTGTGCTCACCCCAGTCCAACGCCGGCATCTCCGCATCATTGATAAAAGCAAATTACTGCGGATGCTGGAATCTGAAACAAAAACAGAAATTACTGGACAATCTCAGCAGGTCTGTCAGCATCTGCGAAGAGAGAAGGGAGCTAACATTTGGTGTCTGGATGACTCTTTGTCAAAGTCACTTTATTGGTGCCCTTATTGCTGCTGCTCAGGTGGTCCTTTGTCTGGGGGTGGGGAGCTGCTGGGTCCTAGAGCCCTCTGTATCAGTTCAAGTGTCTCCTCCGACTTCCTCTTCCGGGCTCCTGGCCTGTCCTCAGCGGCAGCGGAGATTGTCTTGGGTTTGGCTGGGGGGTTGGGGACCGTGCGTGTGATGAGCTGAAACTCGGGGCGATGAGGAGAGGCGCTGTAGCGGACTTCCTGCTGCTCCTTCTGGGCGGTGTCGTGGGCGGAGTGGCCTGGTTTAACCCCCCGGGTCTCCCGACCACCAGCGGGACCTTCACCCCGGCTGATGAGGACTGTTTCTGCAACGTAGGTTTCCTTTTACTGACCGAGGCTCAGTCCCACGGCCACCTTCTCTTTCAGTGGGCCCCCTCCCTCCCCCCCCACTTCTCTTTCAGTGGGCCCCCTCCCTCCCCCCCCACTTCTCCCCCCCCCCACTTCTCTCCCCCCCCCCACTTCTCCCCCCCCCCCCACTTCTCCCCCCCCCCCACTTCTCCCCCCCCCCCACTTCTCCCCCCCACTTCTCCCCCCCCCCCCACTTCTCCCCCCCCCCCCCCACTTCTCGCCCCCCCCCCCCACTTCTCCCCCCCCCCCCACTTCTCCCCCCCCCCCCCCCCACTTCTCCCCCCCCCCCCCCCACTTCTCCCCCCCCCCCCCCACTTCTCCCCCCCCCCCCCCACTTCTCCCCCCCCCCCCCACTTCTCCCCCCCCCCCCCACTTCTCCCCCCCCCCCCCACTTCTCCCCCCCCCCCCCCCACTTCTCCCCCCCCCCCCCCACTTCTCCCCCCCCCCACTTCTCCCCCCCCCACTTCTCCCCCCCCCCACTTCTCCCCCCCCCCACTTCTCCCCCCCCCCACTTCTCCCCCCCCCCACTTCTCCCCCCCCCCCACTTCTCCCCCCCCCCACTTCTCCCCCCCCCCCCACTTCTCCCCCCCACTTCTCCCCCCCACTTCTCCCCCCCCCCCACTTCTCCCCCCCCCCACTTCTCCCCCCCCCACTTCTCCCCCCCCCCCCCCACTTCTCCCCCCCCCCCCACTTCTCCCCCCCCCCCCACTTCTCCCCCCCCCCCCACTTCTCCCCCCCCCCCCACTTCTCCCCCCCCCCCCCACTTCTCCCCCCCCCCACTTCTCCCCCCCCCCCACTTCTCCCCCCCCCCCACTTCTCCCCCCCCCCACTTCTCCCCCCCCCCACTTCTCCCCCCCCCCCACTTCTCCCCCCCCC